>NC_092634.1:60172903-60472903 GCF_039555335.1 Amphiura filiformis
AAAAAAAAAATGTATGCGTTCGACTAATAATTCCATCGTAATAATAAGACGCCGGTTCCGGCGCTTTATTCAAAATATCGGATTTTGACAAAACTACAGCACCTAGAGTCTTGATTTTTGCAGGGTATATTGGTTTAATAAAGTACAATATAATTGTGTAAAAAAATGAATTTTAAAAAATCAGTGAGGGCGTCCTCAACAGCAAATGTTATGATATGGCTTTAATGTTTAGCTTCTTTAATATGACAGGAGCTAACATAATGATTATCAAGCTAACATGATCATTACTATACTGGGTGAATAATCTACACCAAGACACCATGATTATCATCACGGTACCGTTTACCATGTTTACTAACCACTCCCGTTTACTCAACTAGCGGGGACCCGCGCGAAATTAAGTGCTAATTAAACAGTTAATTAAGAACTTTGTTTTTGTTTTTGGGGCTGAAATATAATACATTAGTATCTTATTCAGAAGTAGAAACAATTAGATTGATGTTAATAATAGTTTAGACTGAATTCCACCAATTTAAAGATCAGGGGTGGGTACATAGTACAATTGGTTGGCCTAATCTTGTTTATGACCTTCTGTGTCAGTGTATTTTGCTGTTGTGTCAGTTGAGCAACTGTTTGGTTACTGACATGTGTTTAGAGTAGATTATTTTTTGTAATTTTGGTCCATTTTTATGGAGAGACTTTAAGATATGACCTTGTGAAAAATAATTATAAGTTTCTTTTTGAGACCAGTTTATGAAAAATAACGCTGTACGTATACAGTACCCTCTTTAGTTCTTCAAGCATAGAAAAGGTCAAAAGGCAATGGTTGGAGCCCTCTATTGATAATTAAACTGAGTATTTCAGGAAAAAACAAAACAATTATGGGTATTAGGAGTCCAAATATGCTGTCACTTAACAAGTTTAAGTAGTAGCTAATTTGGTTTGGTCGCTATCTTGAATTTCAAAATGGCCGCCATTTTCAGCATATTTGCCTTACAAATCAGCTTGTAAGCAGTGTAGAAGGTGAAAATAGTGCAATACCCATGTTTAGGGGGTGAGGATTCCAACTATTTCATGAAGTAACCAATTTGACTTGCGTCAGGATATTGTATTTCTACTAAAATGGCCGCCATTAATTTGGTGTCATTTTCTATTCACCAATGTGTAAATAAGATAGTGCGCTTTCATTGTGTATCCATGTTTTGACTGTAGTAGTAATGATTTTTAAATACTCTGATGTCTCAGTGTCTTCTTCTGGCTGCTGTATGTATATAGAATAAATGTGATCGTACACCACGAATGAACCGTAAACTCGGCCCCAATCAATTTATTTCGTGTTTAGAAAATATATATCATAAGCTTTAAAATGGTATATCATTTGACTTCAAACGATATCCAGAAGCGGGGTTATGGTTTGTTGAACTTTGCTCCTTCAAAAAAATGGTACTTTTTTCGGATCTACATGTGTTTAGTTTTCCACATTGCTGGTACTAAATATCAAAGAGTCATAATTGGCGGTCATTTCAAATCATCCCCAAGTCAACGAGGTTCAGGAATGTCCTCTCATTGTTAATTGTTGGTTATACATACCTAGACAACATACAGTGCTTTGTAACGCACCACTTCAGGATTTAGCCAAAGTAAACAAAGACCAGAGTTATTTAAGAATTCTATAGAAATAGATAGAAGCTTATTATCCTCTTTAACAATAGGATTATAGTGATATCAACATGATCAAAATGAGATACAGATCGCACCAACTTGAGGTACCTATGAAGTCACACATTTTACACGGTAACTCAGAATACAATTTAGGCCATTACGGCTCTGTAGAGTCTACTGTGCAGGTCAGCTTAGCTTATCCGCAGCTATTACACCTGCTCTGGTGCAGCTGAAATCTCGCGGCACGTCTTATAAATGGGGTGGGGTGGGTGGGTGGGTGGGTGGGTGGTGTGTGGGTGGGGTGGGGGTACGTGCATCTCGTTGCCATGCCATCCAGTGCAGCGACTCTTCAAGACCATTATTACTGATAGTATGAATAAAATTGTTTGAGAACGCAGTGTGTCAAACCTTGTAGAGATGTTGCGCTATTCCATCTAAAATTCACACTCCCCCTGTGGGAGATTTTGGAAATATCTGCCACTGGGGGAATATTAATTTCAAACGAAATTAACACATTAGCAGCTCCATTCGAAACTCCCTCTCCCTCAGGGGAAGAATCAGGTTGAATCTTTCTCAGAGGGTGTATGAAATTCAAATGGAGCTGCCAATGTGTTAATTCCATTTCAAATTCATACTCCCCCTGCGGGAGATATTTCCAAAATGTTCCACAGGGGTAGTGTGGATTTTAGATGGAATAGCCCATTGCGCATTGCCCAACTTGGTGACAGACTAAGCTCTCGAAATGCTCGAGCTGAGAACCAAATAAGTTTGTAATAATAAAAAAAAACTCACCCAGAGACATATGGAGAAGGGCAGGAGGCTCGACATCAGCCTGAGTGATTCTTCCACTAGAGCTGATGAGCTTGACAATTAAATAAGCAGATGGAAGATTTACAAACATTAACAGAAATGTAAATCGTAAGTGGAGACCTGAGCGCAAGAAGACCGTAAGTCCACTTGGCCCCTCAACATGTATACACTAAAGTTACGTATAGTTTCTTAGGGTTTATAATGCTTTTAAACATTATAGGCCTACATGTTCCAGGGTGAAACATCATGGAAGGTTGTGAAAGATTTATTTTGGTCCCTGAACATGTATAAAACATTACCAAACTATACGAAACTGTACGCAACTTTAGTGCATACATGTAGAGGGGCCGCCAAGTGGACTTATGGTCTTCTTGCACTTTAACATAACACCGGAACCAATAATGTGGCCCATAACCCCATCCTTGGCACCCTAACCACATGCTGAGTACGAAGTCTCTTAATACTCCAGTACCCTTGTTCAGCCTTTGGTGCCCCTAACGCCATCCTTGGGACTCCTAACGCCAAACCTGGCCCCCGAACTTCATCATTCCCCAAACCATATCCCCGGGCCACCTAACACCAACTAAGAGACCTTTAACAGTGTACTTCGGGTATATTTACAAATGCGCTTAAATACGCACATGATCAGATGGTCAGTGCCATATATTTGCACTACGTCATTGAAATTCACTGTCCATCACTGAAATGACGACAATTGAGGGAGTGGCTACTATTGTGACCTTGCTTCGTGGCTAGCACTGGCAAGGAACATTCCCTCATTTCAAATCTTTAGTTTTGGTTTCTCTTTTGTTCAGAAACCAAGGGATTAAAAAGTAGAGCTGATCTGGTCTGCAATCACTATTATGCTGGGAGGACACAGTATAGGGTATATAACCAGAAGTATACAATAGCCTATTGTGCTAACATAATTATTATCATGATTGATATCGGAAATCTATCCCGCGGACGACAGTTGATGCTCTCTGTCGAAGGTAGGTGGCATATTACACTCACGAGTTCTAGGCCTAGAAATCATATACATGCGCGTATATTGAAGGACGGGGCGGGGTGGGGATTTGTTTGTTTGTATGAAACATAAACGATGCATGGAGATGATTTGATTATGAATTAGTTTATTATCCCCGGAAGCACAACCCATACCACTTTAAGAGGGGCTCCTCCCTATACATGCTATATAACCACCTCTTCCCTAAATTACCCCTTTCCCCTCCTCCTCCCCTACATTCGATATCTTCATCTCGAGCTCTCCTCCCCTTCTCTTTCACTTCCAATGCTCTCTCATCTGTTTCTCTCTCTCCCGGCCCATATCCCCATTGCCCTCCAACCACCCCCCCACACACACACACACACACAATCTCTTCTCCCCTCTATCTTCTACTTTTTGCAGTAAAAATTGCTTCAGTAAAAGTCATTAGGTTATTAGAGGTCATATAATGGCCTTCCATCGATTCTGGTACATGGGATTAAGGACATGAATCGATTTTGTTTATAGCACCTATACAATTGCAATAGTGGCCCCTTTTGTAATGTCGAATGCAAATATTTCGATGGTCTATATTTTTTCACAGGCAGGGGTGTCTATTCTTCCAAAAAATTTAAATTATTCCCTCACCCTACCGCGCTGTGTCACATCCGTCCCCAGATTCTTCCCCAACTGAGATTTCAAAAAATGGACCCAAAAGGGACAATTTTAGGCTAGTTGCTATCTACATGTACATGTACTTTTCCTTATTTTCTTGTTCACTCCCTTCCTTGTCTGAATATAGGTGTGTTGTCAGACCCAGAAACTTCTTTATACAACTGTTAGGCTAAGTTGTGAGTTGTTTTATTCTTTCTTCCCTAAAAACATCAAATTCTTTCCTAGATGGTACAGCTAGTCTGGACACTGAACCATTGTATCTAAGGACTAATGGTTCAAAGGGAAGACAGGCTGGCAAACACCTCTAGGTGTTTGAGCTAACTGTGATTAATTATTTACAGGGTGTGAGAGTCCCGGGGGGGGGGGTACTCTAGTTTGGTTTTGGTAGGGACGTGCCGCTGAGATTTTGGAAGTAGACCCATAAATATAGCAATTTTTCAAGAAATTTGGACCCATTGATATACCAAAAGTCAAAATTTTCGGCCGAATTTACCTGAAATTGTCTCAGTTTTTACAAATTTTCTCAAAATTTTGGCCAGATTAAAGAAAAATTGGGCTGTTTTCCGAAAAAATTGAGAAAATTTTGAAAAAGGACCCATTCATATACCAAAATAGGCTTTGAAAAAGGGGTCATTGATATACCAGAAGGCTGAAAATGCTACCCATGTTTGCGGCACGTCCCCGTATGGTCATTTGTACTGAGTACCCCCCCGGGTGAGAGTTCAGCTTTTTTTGTTTTGATTTTCAGCTTTTTTTGTACCAGTACACTTGTTCTGTACAAAAGTATAGGATCTTCCCAAATTGCAGCTTTTTGGTAGGTGTTTTCATCTTTTTGCTAACTGTTTTCAGCTCTTTTATATATGTGGTGACTCACATGCCCCTGATTTATAAAGCCTTAGAATTAAAATTCTTCTGTACTAGCAGAGTTCGGAGATTGCCACTGAACTATTGCATCTAGGCCTAGGGAAGGATAATCAAGGATTTGGATCTGAAGCTGAGGTTTAAAATGGAAGATAAACTTGGACAATAGAGCTGTTAACTAATTGATGGTTCTGTCTTCCCTTATCCCAAATGCTTCCCTAGATAGGCAGATGTCCAAACAAAAAAGAAAATGGATTTTGTATGAAATATGCAAAGCAGAGCTCCCTTAATCTTTGTGTGCAAATTACCTACATGTACAGTATGACCACTAGTCACTATTGCCCAGGCAGGGAAGAATTACTAACCCAACTTTTCCCTGTTTTATGCATAAGTCCATGGTTTCCCACAAAATAATTATTTTTGGGATGGGAATAAGCCAAGGCAAGGGACCACTACAGTATGCTAATGCTATGTACCCATTATAATTCTTCCCTAAATTACACTTGATGAATTCACCTACCCTGTAGGGGGCCTACTGCCAGCTAGTGACCATCTATTTCATTCCAAAAATAGCCATTAAACATAATAATACATGTTCCAGTTATACATTTTCCCCCAAATTTGTTAATTTTATTTTTAATCTTCCTTGAATCTTGTTGACTTTCTTCTATTTTTCGCCTCTATTTTTGTTTTCTTTTTCAAAATGCAAAATTCTTCCCCAAAGGGGTAAAATTATTCCCTCCCCTTTGGGGGCGATTAACGGAAGAATAGACGCCCCTGTCACAGGTGAATTAGCCTAGGCTTATTCGGTTTTGTAAACCATGTCTTTCAATGTAGATTACCATGCTCGATTTCTCTCCTCGTGAATATTGCGCTGCGAAATTTAAACATTTCTTTTGTATACTTAGAGTAGGTAACTTCAAATCAAATAATTTTACGATTCACACCACTTATAAGAAACTGAAACCAAAACCGAAACTGACTGACACAAATGTTCGGTTTTAAACAAAAGGTAGAAACAATGAGTTCGATATCTTATGATTCAAGTGGTTAGGCAGCACAATAGGAAACCACGTGACCAAAACCAAAACCAAAACTAAAACTAAACATTTGAAATGAGGCACTATTATACACAACTCTATTTATGTGCATGTCGCATGACGGAAGATCAATATCATAGAAAGCTGGTTTAAACTAACTTTTATTCAATTTATTTATTGGAGAATAGAGAGAGAGAGATAGAAGAGATCGCCAGGGAAAGAGGGTATGTGTGTGTGAGGGGGTAAGGGTAAGGGAGAAAGAGAAACAGAGGGGAGAGAACATTGGAAGTGGGAAGGGAAGGAGGGGGGAGGGGGGGCTCAAGAGTGGAGTGGAATAATAGGGAAGAGTCGATATCGAGTGTGGGGAGGGGGGAGGTAGGAGGTTATATATAGGTGGCGGAGGAACATAGGTAAGAGGTATGGGTTGTGCTTTCCGGGAATAATCTAATTCATAATCAAATCATCTACATCATCATGCATCGTTTATATTTCAGACAAATAAACAAAACACACCCCACCCCCACCCCTCAATATATGCACATGATGTCTATGCATAACTTATCAAACGAATCTCGGAACTCGGGTGTAATTTTATGGTGTAATGGAAGTGTGCCACATACGGCAGAGAGCATCAAAAGTCGTCCGCGTTGATAGATATCGATAATGAAAATGTTAGCACAATAGGCTATTATATACGTATGGTTATAGGCCATTATACTTTTGATTATATATACCCTCTTGTGTCCTCCCAGCACAATAGTGTTATGATTGCATACCAGTTCATCTCCACATTTTAATCCCTTGATTTTTGGTTTCTGAACAATAGAGAAACCAAAACTATATATTTGAAATGAGGGAGTGGCTGGAGGTTCGATGCTAATTTGCAAGGATAATTAATATCGAAAGAGAAGCAACATATTACGTAACGCATTATCCCTTTGATGCCGATTTCATCTGCCAGCAGGCTATTCGTAAAATTGGTACCATTGTTTGGAACAGGAGAATTCAGCTGTCGATGTACACTTCTTAATCACCTACCTGACTTTAGGCGCAAATAAATTGAATGCTCTTTCTGATCGATTACACTTCAGAAGGTATCCAATTTCACGCATTCCTACACCTGAACGGCAGCCATAGCTGGATCCCCGTTGGTTCCACCCCACCTAAAATGTGAAATAAAGCGGCCTTAGCGGCAGTGACGTAGCTGGGATTTTTTCCAAGGGGGGGGCAAGCCTGTATGGGGCGGGGCTCATATCCACCAAACAAAAATGGGGGTAGGTGCAGTGGCGGCGCTACGGGGGGGCAAGTGGACATCCCCCAATATTTTTCTTGCCCCTCCCTCCCCCCCACTTTTGAGGCAAACCCCAAAATCACGTAAATTTCCACTTTTTGCGGCAATTTTGCGCAAAAGCCAATTTTGCCCCCCCTGAAATTCACTTTCCCCCCCAATGCCCCCTAAAAAAATTCCTGGCGCCGCCAATGGGTAGGTGCGGGTGGTGCGACGCACCCCCATCGAAAAGAAAGTGTACTTTCAAAGAAAAGTACACTTTCAAATACTAGTATATCAAAGAAAAAACAAAGGAAATAAGTTTAAATTTGGCAGTAGGGGCCTAAAGTGGCCCAAGATAAAAAATGGTAAATTGGGTTATTACTTTTTCAAACAAATTATGCGCTCCACGAGAAAAATATGCTTTTGTTATATAATTTGGTCTTTATAGAAAAATTGAATTTTGGGCATAATTCTTGCTTATTTCCTGGTAAAAATGTCCAAGTTCAGACAACTTTAGCCCAAAATGAAGGTAAATTTATGTAAAGGCTAGTGCGTGCGCTAATTTTCCAATGTTACCATATTTCGGTCCAAAACATGGTGTTTTGGGAACATACCCTAGGCTATTTTAGTGGCCTGGACCCGTACCCACCTGGTCTAATGGTAAATCCGGCCCCAAGTTTAAAATAGCTCAAATGGTAAATGACTTACACAGCAAACACAAAAATGTTTTTAAATCGTTTTAAACATGTTTAATATGTTGGGTTTTGGTTTAGATAAAACATTAAATGTCGGGTTATATAAAGGTCATGGACACGTTATAAAACGTTTTGTATGAAAACACACTACAACTATATTTTTAAAATGTTTTCAAAATGTTATTGTAAAATATTTTTGCAAACATTTTTTTCCAAATATATTGTCAACATTTAAATAACATTATATTAGAATATTTGCAATAGGTTATCAGCAAATGTTTTTGAATGCTATGAAAACGTTTTATACCCTTTATATGCCCTTCATATAACCCTACATTTAAACGTTTTCTGGCAACCTTTTCTAACCTTTTACGAATGATGTCGAAAACGTTTTGTGTTTACTGGGTAATCGGCCAATTTTGTGTCGATACTGAACATTTTCGGTTGGGGCATGCAATACAAGAAACATGTCGGACACAGCCTTAATTTTCATTGGGGATTTTTGAAATCATCGAACGAAATTCAGGTGACCTCGAGCCTTTTCATATAAATCAATAGTATATCGCTATCAGTTGCACGTTATTTAATCCGATACAACTCGGCGTGTCATATTTTATTCGTTGCCGTATATATTTTGACGTCACAAAAAGTATTCGGCATCGAATATTCGCCTTCGAATATGCACTATGAACCGACCCTAATTCAAACAAGTAACAGGAATAAAAGCAGATGTGTTAAAAAACTGCACTCCTCCAAATAGGATTTTCAGTTTTGTGTGTTTTTGACGAATCTTTAACTTTATTCTTACAGAAATCCATGATTATATTTTTTTAAAATTGTCATGTCAAAAATATGTGACAGTCTTTTGGCATCCATCTGACTTTTTGAAAGTGAAAACAAAGAGAAAAAGATTCACCTCAAAAATCACATTGACTTCGCACACAAAATTTCGGTAGGAAATGACTGTGTGCGGAAATCTTAATGTACTCCGTCTCGGTCTAAACATTTATATCTTATGAAGTGTGAACCTATAGGGCGAATTTCTCGACGGGTGGCTTAGCAATTGGCTTGTCTAGCCTCAAGGCTTAAGAGGTCGTAAGACCAGGCTTAACTGATAACGTATTTCCCGAAGCACGGCTACCATAGCCTCGAGGCTTCGTTAGCCCGTGGGCCAGGCTTGTACTTGTAGGATTAGCCCCAGGCTTCAGTAAAATGTGCATTTCTCGAAATCAGTCTTCTGTAGCCGTAGTCTACGCAAGCCTGTTAGACCAGGCTTACAGCGGCTTTTCTTGGCCCTGCCTCAGAGCAGGTCTTAGGTCGTAAGCCTTGGTCTATTTCAATTGACAAATTATTTAAATTGTAACGCAAAGTTTATCTTTCATATTTTGACGTTCTTTCAATTAACATGAGTAAGCAGTCGCGTAACTAGAGGGGGTGCGCAGGAGCTCTTGCCCCCCCCCCCACCATGAAAAAGGTAAATTAGGCCTACTTCTGAGAGTTATTAATTAACCTCATATTTGGTCATTTTAACCTTAAAAACTCAATTTTTAAGGTTAAATAAATTGCATTTATCCCACTTTTGTACCATTGGCCTATATGCCACCAGCTTTAATAGCTTAAATATGGCATTTGTACCATAATTTTTTTTTCAATCCCACCTCCCCCCATGTCAAAAATAAATCTACGCCGGGGACACATTCCAAGCAGATCCCATAACTCCTCAGACCCACTCCACCCCTTACAAACCCAAACAGCATGAACGATGCCTGCCCCTCATTTATTATGTTTGCCCCCGCTTTCCCCCCACCCCATCCCCAAATGAAAATGTCTAGTTACGCCACTGTGGGTAATTGTTCGATTTAGTTGAACATTACAGCATTTTATTTTAATAGTAAATATTTGACACGAAACAATAATGCATGCAGTATTAAAACTGAATTTACGGATAAGATGCATAATAATATTGCTATATCTTCTACTTAAATAATTATAAATATTGTACCAACAGATAACTTCATGTGAGATCTGAGAAGACTACTGATATCAGCAGTAGATAGCACGTTGGTTGCTTTCCTTTTTAGGGGAATCACAGATTCCTTTCCCATTAGGCTTACAGTTTTACCCTTTTTGGGATGCAAGAAAAAATTCACGAGTATAAAGCATAGACGTATCATTCATCTTCGAGAGCGGGCTAGGCTTAGTAGCCTCAAGGCCACCTTAAGACTACGGCTTAATAAGACTCCTGTCGGGAAACTCGCCCTTATTGCCTTGACCGCTCGGGCAAGTTATTAATCGACGAGAAGCATATTGTATTTGTCATAAGATGTACTGCTACTGCTGCTACTACCACTACCACCCTAGTACCACCTATACTACCACCTATACTACCACCTATACTACCACCTATACTACCACCTATACTACCACCTATACTACCACCTATACTACCACCTATACTACCACCTATACTACCACCTATACTACCACCTATAATACCACCTATAATACTACCTATAATACTACTGTGGAGAATGGATATACGATCGGTCTTACGCCCCCTCCCTTCCTGAGCGGTGCTCCCTGAGAAGAAGGGATCAAAAGGAGTGCTTAGGTTTTGATGGATCCAGAATAAAACACGAATAAAAGTCTCTCCGAAACTCCGATATTAAGCGAGTGCCTCTTTTATACCATTATGAGCTAATTCATCCCAAGTGGCATACCCCAAATAACAAAACCGCCACATATGGTGGAGAATCCGGGTAGAGATTCTGTGTAACCTCTCGCAGGATGGATTTTAACAAACTGTGAAAAGGAGACTTAAACAAAATGTGACTTTTCAACGTGTGAAGTTTCGTCTGCCGCGAGCGCACGTGCGGTACGTACCTGCATCATGCAGCGGCAGGCAGCCTAGGACGGGGCATCATGGACTATTAAAGAAAGCGTAGGCCAAGGGCGAAAAGCATGAAAGACTGGCAGCAGATTTTGTTTTTGACGACGTGAAGTTACAGTTTTGGAACGCTACACTGTTAAAAATGCATGTAATATTACTAAGTGAAATCGTAACTTTACAGTAAGTTTGGTGTCAAAAAACAGCCGACAGGATTAATTAAACAAACCGAACGTTTTTTGCAGTGATATATGCGGTATAATTACAATTTAAATGTAAAAAAAAATATGTCGGTAAAAATACCATCGTATTTGAGAATAGATCGTGATTCCACGTTGACCGTAGTATATCTCTCGTAATAATAAGTGCTTCTATTTGTAATTTTACAGATATTTTCATGTTAGGATAAAGAAGATACTATTTATACTATTTTTGGGCGGTAATTTTACGAAGAATACCGTAACTGTTAAAAACGCATGTAATATTACTAAGTGAAATCGTAACTTTACAGTAAGTTTGGTGTCAAAAACAGCCGACAGGATTAATTAAACAAACCGAACGTTTTTTTGGCAGTGATATATGCGGTATAATTATAATTTAAATGTAAAACAAAGTAAAAAAAAATATGTCGGTAAAAATACCATCGTATTTGAGAATAGATCGTGATTTTACGTTGACCGTAGTATATCTCTCGTAATAATAAGTGCTTCTATTTGTAATTTTACAGAGATTTTCATGTTAGGATAAAGAAGATACTATACTATTTTTGGGCGGTAATTTTACGAAGAATACCGTAACTGTTAAAAATGCCCAGTAAAATGCCTGTAATTTTACTATTACTGAAATTGTAAATTTATAGTAAGTTTGGTGTCAAACAACAGCCGACAGGATTAATTAAACAAGCCGAACGTTTTTTTTTGCAGTGATATATGCGGTATAATTACAATTTAAATGTAAAACAAAGTAAAAAAAAATATGTCGGTAAAATTACCATCGTATTTGAGAATAGATCGTGATTTTACGTTGACCGTAGTGTATCTCTCGTAATAATAAGTGCTTCTGTCTGTAATTTTACAGAAATTTTCATGTTACGATAAAGAAGATACTATTTATACTATTTTTGGGCGATAATTTTACGAAGAATACCGTAACTGTTAAAAATGCATGTAATTTTACTAAGTGAAATCGTAACTTTATAATAAGTTTGGTGTCAAACAACAGCCGACAGGATTAATTAAACAAACCGAACGTTTTGTTTTGCAGTGATATATGCGGTATAATTATAATTTAAATGTAAAACAAAGTAAAAAAAAATATGTCGGTAAAAATACCATCGTATTTGAGAATAGATCGTGATTTTACGTTGACCGTAGTATATCTCTCGTAATAATAAGTGCTTCTATTTGTAATTTTACAGAGATTTTCATGTTAGGATAAAGAAGATACTATACTATTTTTGGGCGGTAATTTTACGAAGAATACCGTAACTGTTAAAAATGCCCTGTAAAAATGCATGTAATTTTACTATTACTGAAATCGTAACTTTATAGTAAGTTTGGTGTCAAACAACAGCCGACAGGATTAATTAAACAAGCCGAACGTGTTATTTTTGCAGTGATATATGCGGTATAAATACAATTTAAATGTAAAACAAAGTAAAAAAAAATATGTCGGTAAAATTACCATCGTATTTGAGAATAGATCGTGATTTTACGTTGACCGTAGTATATCTCTCGTAATAATAAGTGCTTCTGTTTGTAATTTTACAGACATTTTCATGTTACGATAAAGAAGATACTATTTATACTATTTTGGGCGGTAATTTTACGAAGAATACCGTAACTGTTAGTAATTTTACTAAGTGAAATCGTAACTTTATAGTAAGTTTGGTGTCAAACAACAGCCGACAGGGTTAATTAAACAAACCGAACGTTTTTTTTTTTGATATGCGGTATAATTACAATTTAAATGTAAAATAAAGTAAAATAAAATTCTGTCGGTAAAAATACCATCGTATTTGAGAATAGATCGTGATTTTACGTTGACCGTAGTATATCTCTCGTAATAATAAGTGCTCCTGTTTGTAATTTTACGAAGATTTTCATGTTAAGTTGGACCAACCTTAATATGGCGGTCGGAATGCCGACATCAGGCCAACATTGGTAAACAGTATACTGTTGTCTAAGTCATAGGAATGGTCAAGTTTATATTTTCTATTTACTAGGCGTATTTGAATGTGACATCAAATAAAGACTATAATAGCCCAGTAGATAAACTAATAATAGTAATAATAATTATTATAAATTAAAAAAATAATAATAATAAATAATAAAAACAATACTAATAGGCCTATTAAATGATAACAATAATAATAACACTAATTAATAATAATAATAATAATAATAATAATAATAATAATAATAATAATAATAACACTAATAATAATAATAATAATAATAATAATAATAATAATAATAATAATAATAACAATAATAATAATGATAACAATGACAATGCTTAGTAGCCCTAAAAATAATAATAATAATATAACCCTAATAAATGTAATAAATAGAATTAATATTTATAGCAAAATAATGTTATCAATATTTACAGTAAATTTGATCAATATCCCTCAAAAGATGCACTTTAGCAGGTTTAGTTATAAAAATATTGCTTATATTAACTTAAAATACTTCATCAAATATAGAAACCGCGTTAGCTCAGTCGGTAGAGCATCAGACTAATGACATAGAGGTCCCCGGTTCGATTCCCGGTAGGTACCCTAAGGTAAGTGACAAGTATTTAACAGTCCCAAACACCGTTATTTAACAGTCCCAAAAACGCCGACCGTTATTTGACAGTCCCAAACACCGTTATTTAACAGTCCCAAAAAAAGGTTTCTTACTGCTTTGTTTTTTTAACAAGGTTTTACTGTAAATTAACAGTAACCCTGTGGTTATTGTATTTTATTGCCAACTGTTATTTAACGGTTCGGAACGGGGTTTTTTCTTACAGTTTTATTAGCCGCCTGTAAAAATACCGTTGTTCAGTAGTTTTATTTTTCACAGTTTTACTGTAAATTAACAGTTATTCAGTATTTTTATATAATTTACACCCCATCGTGATTTAACAGCGAGTCGTATTGTGAATCCCAGCTGCCAGCGATAAACGCTGTTTTTTACAGTTTTATTAGCCGCCTGTAAAAATACAGTTTTTCAGTAGTTTTATTTTTCACAGGGTTTTACTGTAAATTAACAGTTATTCGGTATTTTTGTATGTTTACACCCCATCGTGATTTAACAGCGGGACATATTTTGAATCCCAGCTGCCAGCGATAAACGCTGTTTTTTTACATTTTTTATTTTAACAGTGTATGGACCTGAAGGAATTGGCAGACATTTGATGCATTACATACAGACAGTTTGACCCAGGACTTCGACAAAAAGTTTACAAGTTTATTGACTTCGCCCTTGTGCCGTGATTTTACAAAAATATGGATTTTTATCAGTGATTTATGTGTGATTTTAAATTCAGAACGTTAAGCCCATCTTGCTTCGTCTGAAACAGGTATTTTATTCTGATTGAAATGTCTACAACTACAATGTTCTACGTGGACCATGTTCTGCTGAATCAGGTGAGGAACTTGAAAACGTCTGCTGTTGCAGAAAAATATTTGGGTTGGAACACTTTGCCTGTTGACGAGCATCCCGTATCCAAATATACGATGGAACCCAACATGTAAATGTTCTGAGCTTCAGAAGATTGGACTGCAATGCATCCAGCAACGTGTCTATTTTTCACCTGTAAAATCGGTTTTGGGGACTGGGCCGCGGAAAGACGTGGAACATCAGAGGTTTGGAGATGACAATTTGAACATTAGATAAATCAAAGAACAATAGATTAATAATCAAAATTTATATCGTACAGAAATCAAAGTTTATCAATCAAAATATAACATGCTGCTTTTTGTTTGGAGAAAATAAGTTGTCGGACAGTTACTTTTTACAACAACAAGGACTTAAATATTGACAGTTTGACTTGGTTATAATACATGACATTGATGACTTGGATGTGATATTTTCAAATGTATGTGTGATCACATCTCATGATTTTTTTTTTTTTTTTAAAAGGGAACAAAAGAAATCCCGAAAATGAACATTTGGATATTTTGTAAATGAGATATGGACAGTATTAACGCCTTTTACAAAATGTGAACTGATGAAAATAGACATTGGTTGAACTTTGTTTTTATATCATCATGTATGTTGTAGTCAATAAGTAGTTCTAAGTTTCAAAAATGTAAGCTAAGGAGTAGTAAATTAAGCCGTAATTTTAAGATGTAGTTTAAGGCACGGGAACGCGCGCTGATAATTGTAGGATTTTTGGCCAGCGAAAAAAGTGTGCGAAAAAGGTGACATTTTTGAAAGGTTTTATAGTGATGTGAAAACTCCCGCTGGGTCGGTGGAGATCTTTTTTTTTATTTGTCCAGTCCATTGTGAAACAAAAAGGCTTGTATATCATGGGTATTTGATGCCAGGTATAAGCAAATAATTATGTTCGTTGTACGAGACTAGTTGTAACCGCAATGCAGTTAGCAACCTGGACAACAGATTCTTTTGTTTAGCAAGGCTCACTCAGTCATTTAATGTGGCAATACAAACGATCGAATTTGGTGTTGAAACGAGCTAAATTTTGAGTTACACCTTTTCAATGTAAAATTAATTTTCTCGGCCAAATGAAATGCAATCATTTTTTTTTCAGTAAATGTCAGGTCAAATTGTAGTGCTTGATACTTATTTTTTTTTCAAATCCTAGTGTTAAACTTAGGCGTGAAATTCAGTCATTTCGTGTAAGATTTTCGATTTTGATAGGCTTAAACTCTGCCCGCGAGCCTTTTCTTGGATCAACCTTTTAGCTTTTCAAAGTGTATATTGTTCGCTAATGAAGGATTTTTCCCAACTTTCTAACGCACATCACCGTGAGCGATATATCATAGTTTTGTCAGAATTTACGTTTTGATTTCACCATTTTTTCACCGGCTGAAATTTTTCAAAATCAACGCGTGTAATATAAGGCTAATAATACTAGCATTGTGGATCGATATCCCTGGGTTTAATAGGAATACCGGCATGATACAGTGTTGCCAGAACTTCAATATAGCAACGAAATTCCCAGGCCTAATAGCGCTCCTATACTGATCATGTTTATAGCACGATGAGGATATTTCATCATCACGTTTAATAGTGATTCGGACCAATGTGTTGAAATTTGCTTCTCCTCAAAACAACTTTGCCCGAAGGCTTACATGCAATTGGGCAATATTTTAAACAAAACTTTCTTTTACAAAACATTATATTACGCTGTATGTTTTATGATCAAGCAAACTGCTTGGAACACACTTCCAAAGAAATAACCTTCGTAACGCCCCGGCGTAACGCCCCAGACTTTCGTTATTTAAACGCCAGAAATAGATTGTCCTTATAAGAACCATCAGAGATTGTGGCTTATATAAGAACCGTTCATTATCATTGTTAACTTAAACAGGTTTATGTTTTTAAACATCTTTATAAATTGATTGTTTTTATGTTTGTTTGTAAATTTCGTGCTTTACGCGCTTTGAGTTCCTCATCAGAGATTGTGCCTTATAAGAACCATTCATTTTCATTGTTAACTTAAACAGGTTTTTGTTTTTAAACAAAACCTGTTCAAGCAATTATTTAAAATTGCTTGCCTAAAAACAGAATAACTTGGATGTTAATACTTGACGTAGTGTTTCAATTGTCATGAAGGTGACTGGGTATGGTGCCTTTTGTTTGTGTTTGTTTGAAACTGCTTTTGGAAACCCACCGAAAGTCATAGGCCCTAATGAAGCAGCCAAAACAATACCAGGTTAAACATGGAAGTTTATAAAACTTATTAAATAACCTTAAGGAAAAAAACAAACATTTGTGGCAACAATAAGCCTTGCATTGAAAGTCATGGTTAAAGTGTGTTGATTACCACACCAAAGTTTCCCTACATACTTCCTACTACCCACCTCACACACCTCTGCACCCACCCCACCCTATAGGCCTACATGTACATGATATTACATAATAATATATAGCATAGCTATATATTTAGGTATAGCGCTTAATTATGACAAATATGATTAGGCCTATATATAGGCCTACATGTCAAATTAAAAACAAACCCGAACACTGATGAATCTCTACAGAAACCCGAACACAAGTCTGAAGGGTGTAATGAAAATGGCAACCCGCGATGGGGGGGCGGTGGGTAGGTCATACAAAATTCACATGGAGATAGGAGGGACAGAAGATTAAAATCCCCTATAATAACACGCTAATTTTTCTAGGTTTGGACCGTGGATTTTCATGAACCTCAAGCGTGCGTCTCTTAATACGGACTAACCTAGGTAAACAAACACACAGACAGACAAAATGGTTTTCATAATCATGGAATCCATATAAATTGAAATTGCAGGCTATCACGGGAGCAAATTTTTAAAATTCACCTCATTTACCAGAAAACCCAATTGGGGATTTGGGCTACCAAATCGCTAGTCGGGCAATCTTCATGATCTTTGCTTTTCAATGGAAAATTGCCCTGGATGACAACAATGAAAATATCGACTATTTCTGCTGGTTGCGCACGAGATAAAAGCACCGAGTTTGACATTTTCAGAGCATGAAGGGAAAAAGGGTAAAATAAAAACGGAAATTCTGACAAAACTATAATATATAGACCCACATGATGTGCTTTACAGAGGTGGGAAATATCTTTCTTTAGCAAACTATATTAGTTTGAGACGCTAAAAAATCAATTCCGTAAAAAGCTCGCAGGCGAACTCAAGGCCTATAAAATCAAAAATATCACACTAAAAGATACAATTTGATGCTTAATTTTAACACCAGGATTTAAAAAAAAAATGTATACTTAGTATCCAAGCACCAAGTTTTTAACTGACATTACTGAAGAAAAAAATATTGCTTTATATTTGACCGAGAAAATTAATTTCATAGCAAAAAGGTGTATCTCTGAATTGTGCTGATTTTAACATGTATCGATCGACTTTTAGCGCGACTAAGCATTTCTAAAGAATCGGTTGTCCAGGTAGGCACAACCATTTGAATAGCATACGTCCTACAGCGATAATCTTTCTCTGATTTGAATGCCGCCCTCTATATCTAATATCCCAGGAACAACCCATGGCGCTGAGTTTATACTTGGTGATCGCTCAAGATTATTGCGATTTCAACTGCGAGACAAAACTAGAAGCTTTTGTTATTGTAGGAAAGTGCTTTTACTTGATTGATTGCTAATCAATAACTCACAGCTTGGCGACTGATTGTAGATCACTATAAATCGGATGCATTGTTGACCCCGCAGTTACGGTTAAGAATACTAGACATACACCGGTTAGTCCATGCTAAGCCAAATAAAAAAAATGATTCGTTGTACGCCCACCTCCTTCCTCACTCTCTGGGATCAGTCCATATTTTTTTATCTTTCAATTTTCATATTACATTAAAAGGTTTCAATACATGAGTGAAATGTTAATGCATATTTACAAGTTTATTAGTCAGCATGAATCACTTGCAAGTGTCTGTGTGGAACTCTAAGGATCTTACCCTCATTAATGATAGTTTCGTCGTTTTCCTGGCATATGCTGAAATGCCCCAAAACTGCTAGCAATGTCAATTTTACATGAAAGCTGCTTTATTTGGGCAATTCAGCAAAAAAACAAAAACAAAAAACACAGCCCCCGCCCTCCTCACTTTTCCAAAAGGTGGGATGCGAAACAAATTAAAAATTTTATGTGGCCATATAGCCGGGCGCTATGTTGGTATGTTATCAGGCCAAAAGGATGTATGCTACGTGTCGGATGTATGTACTGTACTTCTTTTGTCGTGTTACAATAATCGTGATAAAAAGTCCCGAACATTTATTTTAAAATTAAAGATAACACGCATTCTTCTGTTTAGCTTTTTTGGACAAGAACTTTTGTGTGAGCACAATAACACGGACAGTTTTTTCTTTCGGGTGGTAGAATTGGTTGTAAATTGACAGATTTACGAGGTTTTTTGTAATTTTTCGTTTACATAAAAATGTTACTAGAAAAATGCCAAAAATATCACATTTTTGGCCAGTAAATTTAAATTTTGTTCTGCCTATAATGTAGCTTCGACTTAAAAGTAAACATATATATGGGACATATCATATTTTATTGAGGTGTTCTATGAATGCAAACTTCGCAAAGATCATGGTGCGTCACAACAAATTCCAAAAAAATATGGCCACTTGCATGATTTATTTAGGTATTTACGTTTAAAACGATCCCTGCAGCATAGTCTTTACCCAAGACGAAAATTTAAAGTGTGCGCTGAATTTATGCGTGACCCTATCATAATTATATGGTGCTTGCACGGAAGGTTATTAGTTCAAATCATCCACCAGACACGCTCCAGAAGACATGCAAATGCATGGAGTACAATACCAATCGCCTGTTTAACTGGTATTGATCAAAGTAATTCTTTTGTACTCCATGCATTTGCATATATGTGTCTGGTGGATGATTTGAACTAATGACCTTCGTGCAAGCGTTCTATATTCGGGATCATATTCTTTAGGATAGGTCCTTTTAAATCGGAAATTTTCCAAACATTTCAGTTTAAATCCGGGTGGTGTCGCGTAAGCTGGAAATGAATCTTTTCTATAAACAAGAGAGACTTGTGCCAGAGACTTGTGCCAGTCTAGGGGAGTGTTCATAAAATACTTTGGTGGGTGGGTGGGGGGGGGGGGAGTGGGGGGGCGGGGGTGGTTGGACAAGTTGGAACCTCGGACGTCAAAAATTTTTGATTCCCTAAAAAGGGTGGATTTTTTGTTTGTTTTTTGATCCCCCCCTTTTTATAGTCTAAAAATTTTTTAACCCCCCTTCAAGTCCTAAAATAAACCAAAAATATACATCACTATTCACTAACAGTAGATAGATCTTTTTTGGGGGTTGGAGAAAATGTCTTGAAGTCTATTGAATCCAGCACCTTTTGCCGACAAAATAAGATGTACAAATGCGCGCGAAGCGCGCAAAAAATTGCCATATTGAAGCTAAACTGGTGAAATATAGTACAAAACTGGAATTAATTTGCGCGTAGCGCAAGAAATTGGCACTTTTTCGTTTAAAATTACCAAATATGGGGTTAATTTTGGTTAGAAACCCATATACAGGCGCCAACATTGGGGGAATGATTGTATGGACCATACCCCTATCAAAATATTAGGGGGGATTTATCACCAATCCCCCCGGCACACCGACACCGCCTGGCTAATAATTATTTGGTGCAGAAGGACACTAAAATGAATACACGGGATCGATACACGTGAATTGCTATGCACGATTTTGATATCAGACGAAAATCTTCTGATACCGGGTTAGAAAATTTTGTATATCTCCCGTCATGATTTTTTTTTTTTCTCAAGAAACCAGATTTGGTCTCATAAACTTGGAAATACGTGTTGAACAGATATGATAGTCGCTAGAATGCGCTTTGAAAATTGGCCGTGCGCTTTGAACTCAAAATTTGACCATTTTATATTGCGTTGGTCCTGTTATGGACTACAGCGTGCAGCGTGTAGTACAGCTGCACTCACTGTAGGCAGTATAAAGTCGATGACCATTGACCTCAATGGGGTATACAAGCTTAATCACGCACAACCAAGATCGATTACCCGGCTATTGTGAGTAGCCTTAGTTATGTCCCTCGACTAATTATTAGTTTAAAAGAGCTTTAAAGGTTTGAACCAAATGGCTAATCGTGGCTGTGGATTTAACCTACCATGGCGATTCCTGCCATGAAGATATAGGGTCGATGACACTGTGCCCGGGATCTACTCCTATGGTCAATAACTCATTAGCTAAAAATTACCGTTTGGAGTTATTACTCATTGGAGTCTGTGCATTGGAGTCATAGTGTTACACCCAAATTGTAAAGTGCGCACATTTTACCCTGAAATTGTTTTGATCCCCCTATTAAGGACTGAATTTTTTATCCCCTTTTAGGACCCAAAATTTTCTGACCCCCAATATTTTCCAACGCCAAATCGATCTACATGGCAGAGGACCACCATGCATGCCATCTGTGCGAAATTGACCAAGTTTAACTCGTGCGCATATAATATGCATGGAATAAAAGTTAAATTAAATATAGAGTATTACAACTTGAAATTATCACAATGTTGAAATAATTCATTCCTTCATGTTTTATTTCATATATCACAAAATAATAATAATAATAATTATAATAATAACACTAATGATAATATTAAACAAATATTAAAACTTTACAACTTAATGTTATAAAGTTAAAATATTCCCACTTTTATGTTAAATCATTGGCCATTTATTTGTAGCCTATAGTATAAAGATACCACATAATCTACATTTTAATGTGAAAGTCTGAAAGACCATAGTTGAACCAGAGAAGGTGAAATTTTGAATAAAACAATATATAATAATAACAATACTATTAAATATTGCTACTCTAAATATATGAAAATAAATAAAACGTAGTACTAAAATGAAGCAACCTTCCCAGCAAACACAAAACATTTTCGAGATCATTCGCAAACGGTTAGAAAAGGTTGTCAGAAAATGTTTAAATGTCGGGTTATATAAAGGGTATACAGACGATATAAAACGTTGTTTTCAAAAATATTTGTTGATAACTTACTGTAAATATTCTAACATTATGTTATTTAAGTGTTGACAAAATATTTCACACAAAAAATGTTTGGAATTTTTATTAACAATAACAGTTTGAAAACATTTTAAAAATATTGTTGTAGTGTGTTTTCATAAAAAACATTTTAAAACGTTTTAATGACCTTTATATAATCCGACATTTAAAGGGGCATTTCGTGGTCCACAGCATCATCCCCCCACTTTTTTCAAAAAAAAAGTTGAGATTTTTATATCACTGGAAACCTCTGGCTATATAATGTTTAGGTACAAAAAAATCTTGCAGATTAATTCGTTTAGCAAAGATATCGTGAAATTTGAATTTCGTTCTGGTATACCAACACGAAATTACAACACATTGTCTATGGAGCAGTATAATCATGTATAACTCGCAAAATTGGAATCAACTGAAATTTTGGGAATAAGCTTTTTTCGTGGATATCTACTGAAAATTGTCATAAAAAGAGGATGCTATGATCACGAAATACTCCTTTAATGTTATTAAAAAGTTTTAAGCAAAACCAAAACCCAAAATACAACCTGCTTACAACGTTTTAAAAATGTTTTGTGTTCGCTGGGTTAGGGCCTACTACAAAAATGTATTAATTGGAAAACACTTCAGATTTATTGTCCTGCTTTTTACCAAATAAAAATAATAATAATAATTTCATTGTAGGCTGAAAAAGCTTGTCTCTCAGCCTATACCTCAGCGTGCAGTTAGGCCTATATGGCGTTTTAATTGAATTTAGGGCAAAGTGCATTTTAATATAACATTTTTCTGCTAAATTGGATTGGTAGGCTATTGTTTTGTTAAAATAATTACACAAAAACAAATGATACGAGAAGCAATATTGTATAAATAAATTGTATAAATAAAGACAAAATGACAAACGTTTTCAACTGAGACGAAAATCTAGGTATTTTCGTCTCATGTTTTCAAGTTATTTGACAAGTTTATAATATTCATCATGTTCATGCTGTTTGTGTGGCCTATAGGATGTTGCGAAATGATATAGGCCTTGGCCTATAGTTAACATGTTAAATTAGGCCTATGATAAAATAGGCTATGTTTATAATTTCTTTAATATAAAACAAAATCCTACATATTATAGTATATATATAATATTATCATCGTTTAATTATTATTATAATTTCGTTGTTGTTTTTTTAATCGTAATCATAAAGAATAAATTAAGTCATGGCATCCTGCTGCTGAATCCAGGTACCTGGCTGAATCACCTCGTAAAGTATTAAAACGTGCCGCCATAGTTCATCCACAATCTTGATTCTATTTTTACGATATTTTTATCGGATCATTATGTATTGGACACAATAGATGAAGTATTTGATTGACAAAGTTACCCCTGCGTCCCCACACCCGCGGGCCCCACACACTGTGTCCCCTAGCTGCTTGAATACATCTGGCCACCAAACATACTAGGCCTATCAGATATCTGACTTTTGCAGTTCTGAGTTTGATCATGCTAATTATCGATCATCATGTCATCATTGTTGAGAGCTAATCAGCTATGATAGGCCTACGTGTACGTTTCCAGTGCGTAAATTCTTATCCATGACGATTGTCGAACGATTTTACCTTGTATGAACTTTGAACTTTATTAAATCCTATCTGATTTTTTGAGCCAGTCCCATAGGCCCTAATCGTTGCTATGCGCCATTGTTACTATGCAGGCAGACGCAAAACTAGCTAAAACTGCTGATAGCCTATAATGTTGGCAACGTCGAATTTGCGACGGCGTTTTACAATATTCTTTAATACAATCACCACCATGCGTACACATTCTCAGAATCAAGTATTGACTTTATCCCTTTTTACATCAAGCGCACGTCCTTTTTCAGGTTGGATAGTAGCTGGATTTTGATTGGTTCACATGCCATGAGGTCATCGCGAGATGGCGTGTTTCTCACAAGAAGCCTAAAAAGTTTATTACGGGACGCTAAAGACGTGTAGGTGACTGAATGAATTGTCATAAATGTCTAAATCTTTGTATGATATCCTACAAAAGTAGGCAGCGCAAGGATAGTCTTTCATGTTTAAAAGTTTGGCATTTGTACGAAATAGTACATTGGTACTTCACAAGTTGCCCTCCTTTTTCGTATAATGTTCCTAAATGTTTCAATGTATGGAAAGAGGAAAATGATTTAGAGACTAACAAACAAATGTTTTGGTAAAACAGACATTTTGGAAGTTCACATTTACTTCGTTCTCCATGTTTCATGTAAACCGATTTTCATTGTGAAGATCGTCAGCGTGTCCCCTGCGCTGGCTGCCAAATTATGAGTAAATCAGGATGTGGTTGTGATTGTGTTTCAAAGTTTTTGATATTTTTCCCTTTTCCAATTTATGAGTATTTTGTGCAAAACTGCCGCAAATTTTCGTGGTGTTTTCATGTCATAAATTTTGTACAAGGTTTCTTTTTAAAAATGCATTCAAAAATAGCGTGTGCTCTGTATTTTTGCATGGAACATAAAATTGCATTTTTTGAAAACATTTGCTCCAGACATGTTGACTGCATGTACATGTCTGAACATGATTGCTAAATGGTCACCCTCGTACATGCATGCCTTTTATCTTGTGCCGCTTCCGTAGTACCTGCGCGTCGTCGCGTTACACAAAGACTTTTGATGTACCATTATATGCTTATAGGTTAATGAACGCGTATTACTTATTGGGAGAGAAATTAGACAAAATAATGCACGCGTGCTGATGTTGATGCGTCTAATGCACGAGCCCCGAAGGTGTCTGTTTTACCAAAACATTTGTTTGTTAGTCTCTAAATCATTTTCCTCTTTCCATACATTGAAACATTTAGGAACATTATACGAAAAAGGAGGGCAACTTGTGAAGTACCAATGTACTATTTCGTACAAATGCCAAACTTTTAAACATGAAAGACTATCCTTGCGCTGCCTACTTTTGTAGGATATCATACAAAGATTTAGACATGTTGTTTTTTACAAATAATCATAACAAAAGCTCGGTGGATCTCGCTTGGAGGGCGAGGGGGTCATGTGGAGAATGGATATACGATCGGTCTTACGCCCCCTCCCTTCCTGAGCGGTGCTCCCTGAGAAGAAGGGACCAAAAGGAGTGCTTGGGTTTTGATGGATCCAGAATAAAACACGAATAAAAGTCTCTCCGAAACTCCGATATTAAGCGAGTGCCTCTTTTATACCATTATGAGCTAATTCATCCCAAGTGGCATACCCCAAATAACAAAACCGCCACACTACCTATAATACTACTTATAATACTACTTATAATACTACTTATAATACTAATAATACTAATACTAATAATACTAATAATACTAATACTAATAATAATAATACTAATAACAATAATACTTATAATAATAATACTACTAATAATAATACTAGTAATAATACTAATAATAATAATAATACTAATAATAATACTAATAATAACAGTGTTGTAGGTCTCGAGACCGGTCTCGAGACCAGCTAAGCCTGGTCTTGGTCTCGGTCTTGGTCTCGGGACCTGCTGGTCTCGGTCTTGGTCTCGGCCCTCCTGGTCTCGAGGTCTCGGTCCGAGACCGGCTTCGAGACCAGTAAAATAGCACCATTCTGGTCATTTGGCCATTCTTAATTCTGCTCAAGCAGTTTTCATGAATTGAATCATTTAAAGATTAACTAAATCTCCAATTAACATTCTCATTCTTTACCTCAATTTCTGCTCAATTATTTATAATTACACCCAATTATTAATTGTCCAGAATCCTAGATTATATTTACTTTTACAGCTCCCTTAAAATCTCTTTAAGCAACACATTATATTTCTTTGCATTTGCCCAAATTGAATCATATATACGAAAATTACACGTAGGCCTACATCATTCAAAAAGTAGGAACATTAGTTATTCCAAGCAAAATTAATACAGAAACCCTTCTTGGTTTTCTTCATAACATTTCAAAGGACTCAAAGGTTACCAAATAATGTTTAAATATCTACTCTAGACGCTAGGAAAGGTTATGAAACGTTTTCTTATTTTTTTACAATATGGTTTTGTTGTACATAATGTTGTTATAAAGTGGCAAAACATTTATTTAATAACATTTGGCAAAAATATTTAACAATTTTATTTAGCATTTTTATAGTACTTTTGATAATAATTAAAAATAATTAAATAATTATAATAATTAAATAATTTAATTAATAATTTAATAATTAAAAATCTTAAATCTTAAAGTCCACATTATAGACCTTAAGTTATTAAGGTGTTGAACAACGTTTTGGGAAAATGCTCTGCAACACGTTTGGCCTCAAAATTATATTTTAAGGGGGTACTACACCCTTCAATAAATTTGTGACTATTTTTGCGCTTTTCTCAAAAACTAATAACACACTGGTAACAACATTTATATATATTATAGGGGCAAGGAATCCAATTACTACACTGGAATTTCAGTGACCTAATACAAGCGGTTTGTTATTTATGATAAGAAACAAGGTACCGCTAGGATGTACCTCATTTCCTCATAATTATACTGAACCGCTTGTCTTGAGTCACTGAAATTTCAGTGTAGTAATTAGACTCCTTGCCCCAATAATATACGTAACTTTTGTTACCAGTGTGTTTTTAGTTTTTGAGAAAAATACACAAATATTCACAAATTTACCACAGGGGTGTAGTACCCCCTTAATGATTTTGAAATTAATTTTTTAAAAGAAACATATCTTCTGTTTTCCGAGGATCTATTTTTTTTTCAAATTCCATTCATAGCGGATAACGCTTAGGGAACAACCCAAAAGTTCGATGAAGCCCTATAAACGAAAGTCCTTTCGTTAGTGGGGGAGGGGGTCAGAAAGTCCGATTACGTTTGTAAAAAAAATAGTCAAAACATCGGTCAAACTTGATCTTTTTTTAAGGAATTAATAAATCATTTTCCAAATTTTAGTATTTTCCGAAGTACGATATTGACATTTTACACTGGTTTTTTCAAAATGATCATATCAAATCAATATGGAGTGCAGTACTCGCAACCGGCAACGTCATTTTTAAAGCAGCTGTCCCAGCAAACACAAGACGTTTTTAAACGTTTTAAACATGTTATATTTTGGGGTTTTGGTTTTGGTAAAAACGTTTTAATAACATTAAATTGTCGGGTTATATCAGGGAACTTCGATATCTGGGAATTGCGACTGAAATAGATCACGATTCACACAAGTGGTATATCATCTCTACGAACTGAATAAGCCTTTTTGAAATATGGCGGGCACAAAAGGAGAGGGCGTACTTTGAAGTGATTAATCTTTTGTCAATACAAAAGATTACTCACTTCCAAGTACGCCCTCTCCTTTTGTGCCCGCCATATTTCAAAAAGGCTTATTGACATAGGTCAGTGTATTTCCCGGCATTTGGTCACAGTTTAATCAATATGATAAAATATGTTTAATACATTTTATGGTATTAGAACTATTCTACAGTAAATCAGTTATACCAAGTAACTGATGAGACATAATGATATTAATATCTTCCTATCACAAGGCGTGGCTTTTTACTTCCACAAATGGCAGTAGTGGTATATCATCTCTTCTCAACCTGACTCGAGCATTCTCACCCCCTGGTTACTAGTATATAAAGGTCATGAAAACGTTATGTATGAAAACACACTACAAAACTATTTCTACAATGTTTCCAAAATGTTATTGTAAAATATTTTGTTAAGAACATTATGTTAGAATATTTGCAGGAGGTTATCAAAAAATGTTTTTAAATGTTTAATATGAAAACGTTTTTTACCCTTTATATACCCTTTATATAACCCGACATTTAAACGTTTTCTGGCCACCTTTTCTAAACCTTTGGCGAATGATGTCAAAAACGTTTTGTGTTTGATACCACATTCTTTTTTATTTTAAAATCCAGCAAGTCCTATTTTTTCCGTGCCAAAAAGATAATGAAGAAAAATCAAAAATATTTTAAAATAGAATGCATAAACGTGATCAATATCCTAGCTTTGTCACACCCCTCCACATCCCCATACACCATAGCGACGGCCCCTGTATCCTATACATATACGTGTTGGAATTTTCGATATTTGTCACTTACGTTAGAGGGGAGGGGGGAGGGGGTTAGCCTTCTAACGAAAGGACTTTCGTTTATAGGGCTTCATCGAACTTTTGGGTTGTTCCCTTAATAAAACTTGCAACATGTATCATAATGATCAAAGGCGCATCATGAAGCTTTATAAGTGTATTTTTTAGCTTTTGGGCACATACATTTATTTTTGCGCGTTTCGCGAGCATAAAAAAGTCTCAATATAAGTCCCAAATTAGGCGTATGCTCGTTCCCTGACCCCAATCAATTTTACTGCTTCCGGCACCTCTGTTCATTTTTCAAGCCCGTTCTCGGTCTCGGTCTTGGTCTCGGACCTGCCGGTCTCGGTCTTGGTCTCGGTCTCGGACCAGCCGGTCTCGGTCTTGGTCTCGGACTGCCTGGTCTCGGTCTCGGATAGGCCGGTCTCGACTACAACACTTAATAATACTAATACTAATAATAATACTACTAATACTAATAATAATACTACTAATACTAATAATAATACTACTAATACTACTAATACTAATACTAATACTAAGGGTCTTTTTATCTTTTCAGTTTCCGTAAGTCTTTTGTTCAGATTGTAATCTGACTTCTTTGTTAACTCTGAAGTACCAATCAGCTTATTTCAATAGAGATGATTGCTTATGTCAATAAAACCGGGAGAGAAAAGATTACGTTAACACCAGTGTTTTAATGGTTTAGCGCCCTCTCGTCTTTACATTGGTAAATTGATCTACATTAATTTGACAAAATGTAATGCCAATCCGAATGACCATTGGTCCACCTTTTTCTGTAAAAACGTTGCAAATAAGCCCTAAAATCACAATAGGTCCGCTTATGAGCCTGTCGAACCCCAAAGCACTTGTGCATGGCCATAGTGTCGCCCTTCCATCAATGTCTATCTCCCTATTTTGCTTCCTCCTGCCCCCCCTGCTCAGTCTCCTCCCCAGTCCCTACTCTGTCCTCTCGAGTTATTCTCTTTCTAGTCTTTCAGTCTCTCCCTCTCCTCTCTTTCCTCCTCACCCCTCCCACTCTCACTTGTTCAGTCTCAAGTATTTCCCTCCCTCCCTCCCTCTCCATCCTTAGCGAAATTTATCAGTATGATCCATGACTGAAAATAAGCTCTACAAAAATAAACATTTAAAATAAACCCGAGCCTTGCATATAGACCCAACCAATTATCAGATTAGCTTGCCATTGGTACGAATGAATAGAATACATTATCTTTGCTCCAATGCAATTCTTTTGTATTGCATTTCAATATAAAACATGATTACCAAATCACCACTTGTACGCGCCTCATTGGGAGATATTTGACTATTTTAGACGCTCGTTTCATCGCCAATATGAAAGACTTTTGCTTATAACTTGGCAACATGGTCAGTATATATTCCAATGCAAGACTTTTTTTACGAGCCACTTACGTCTAGGCGTAAGTGCATATACACCAAACACAAGTCAATTGAAGCCGTACAATTTCCCGCTAATTTACCGTCGTTTTATCTTTTCAGTTTCTGTTTCCGTAACCGTAATAGTTTTTGTAAGTCATTGTTATTCTGAAGTGGTAGTCTCCCAGGTGTGACCAATCTTTTATTCTAGCCTTTTGTTAGTTACTGAAAATTTGAAGCTCGTGAATTTCAGTTTTCGTTTTGTTAAGTTATATTGATTTTTTACATAAAATCTTGAGATGTGCGGTTGGGTGCTAATCTAGACAAAAGAAGAGTCTAAATTTTACGGTCCTAAATTGTACGGCTTTAATTGATTTGTGTTTGGTGTATATGCACTTACGCCTAGACGTAAGTGGCTCCTAAAAATAGTCTTGCATTGAAATATATACTAACCATATTGCCAAGTTATAAGCAAAAGTCTTTCATATTGGCGATGAAACGAGCGTCTAAAATAGTCAATAGTCATCTCCCAATGAGGCGTGTACAAGTGGTGATTTGGTAATCATGCTTTATATTGAAATGCAATACAAAAGAATTGCACTGGAGCAAAGATAATGTATTCTATTCATTCGTACCAATGGCTTCAGTCATGGATCATACTGATACATTTCGCAACGGATGGAGAGGGAGGGAGGGAGGGAGGGAAAATACTTGAAACTGAACAAGTGAGAGTGGGAGGGGTGAGGAAGAAAGTGAGGAGAGGGAGAGACTGACAGACTAGAAAGAGAAGAACTCGAGAGGAGAGAGTAGGGACTGGGGAGGGAGTGGGGAGACTGATCATGGGGGGGGGCAGGAGGAAGCAAAATAGGAGATAGACATTGATGGAAGGGCGACACTGGCCATGCACAAGTGCTTTGGGGTTCGACAGGCTCATAAGCGGACCTTTTGTGATTTTAGGGCTTATTTGCAACGTTAAAAAAAAAAAAAGTGGACTTTGTCATTCGGATTGGCATGCATTTTGTCAAATCAATGTAGATCAATTTACCAAGAGGGCGCTAGGCCATTAAAAACACTGGTGTTAACATATTTTTTTCTCTCCCGGTTTTATTGACATAAGCAATCACCTCTATTGAAATAAGCTGATTGGTACTTCAGAGTTAACAATGAAATCCGATTACAGTAACTTACTGAATGAATCCCTTGCGTTTTCGTATCTGAACAAAAGACTTACGGAAACTGAAAAGATAAAAAAGACCCTTAGGACCGTAAAATTTAGACTCTTCTTTTGTCTAGATTAGCACCCAACCGCACATCTCAAGGTTTTATGTAAAAAATCAATATAACTTACCAAAACGAAAACTGAAATTCACGAGCTTCAAAAATTTACAGTAACTAACAAAAGGCTAGAATAAAAGATTGGTCACACCTGGGAGACTACCACTTCAGAATAACAATGACTTACAAAAACTATTACGGATACGGAAACAGGAACTGAAAAGATAAAACGACGGTAAACTAATACTACCGATACTACCGATACTACCGATACTACCAATACTACCGATACTACCGATACTACCGATACTACCAATACTACCGATACTACCGATACTACCAATACTACCGATACTACCAATACTACCGATTCTACCAATACTACCGATACTACCAATACTACCGATACTACCAATACTACCGATACTACCAATACTACCGATACTACCAATACTACCGATACTACCGATACTACCGATACTACCAATACTACCGATACTACCAATACTACCGATACTACCGATACTACCGATACTACCAATACTACCGATACTACCAATACTACCGATACTACCAATACTACCGATACTACCAATACTACCGATACTACCAATACTACCGATACTACCAATACTACCGATACTACCAATACTACCGATACTACCGATACTACCGATACTACCAATACTACCGATACTACCAATACTACCGATACTACCGATACTACCAATACTACCGATACTACCAATACTGTATATGTACACGGAGGCATCTCCCTACACCAGAGGATGATTTAAGGAAGCCCCATCATGCACTGCAAAAGTGTTATCACTAGAGTTTCAACTGCCACTTTACTTTTCAAATCCCATTGAACTCTGTGCAAAAGATGTTGTTTTAGAATTGTGCGTGTGTCATTATTACTTGGTCGATTTCAGAATAAAAGTGATGTGTGTTAAATGATAATTCATACCTTCTGTAGATAACATAAAATGTGAAATCGACTAACATCTTCACAGCGTTTTTTATGTAAATATAACTGTACAAATTCAAATTAAACCATGTACGTGCAGTACGTCTATATATGCAGTGGACGAGTAGTGGTGTCATGTTCGCTCACACAGCTATGCTAACCGCAAGTAACATAGTGGAATGTTGGGAAGTGCTTAAATCATCCTCTGTCCCTACACTGACCAATGGATTTCACTTGAGCACACACACAGTACATCAGTAGTACCTCATATTAGCCCGTTTGTAATTTTGGCAAAAACATGTTTTGATGAAGTTCAAATATGCACCCCTAAATATCAATCAATAAATCTATAACTTTGGCAATCACCTAACAAGAAGTTCCCATCTACTGTAGCCAACTTCATGATTTAAGATACCAATCAGTGATGCCAACGCCGCGCCTTTGGCGCACAATTGGGCTACTTGGCGATCACTTGCCGCTACTCAAAAAAGCATGCCGCTACTAAAATTTGCCAGTCTCAGGCCGCGGCACTAATTTGATGTATTTTCCTTTCAATTTAGCCGATTTATAAAGGTTTTGAGTCTTTGAAGCTCCAAATTGAAATTACAATGGGTTTTGTGACCATTTTTTGATCGGTCAGTAACTTCCCAGTAAGTACCAGAAGTTTCAAAGTCAAGTGCTTTTCCGCCCAATTGGGTGTTTTGCGTTCTAAATTCGGGTAAATCCGCCCAAATATCCGGTATTGGGCGCTTTTTTGGAAGCTTAAAAAATTGGGCTACTTGAGAATCTTTTACCGCGGCCTGGCGAGTCAATGCGCCGCGCCTTGACACTGAAAAGTTTTGGCAACACTGATACCAATAGTTTTCTCTCCACAGCAAGCTAAAGTGAAATCTACAGGTTATTTGTATAAAAGAGTGATTTTAATGTAAATTTTCTCCAAATTCCAAGATATATTAGGCGAGTGAAGTTTTTGTATACTATACACCTATCCGACTTCGCCATTACTGCGGTGTCCCTGATGTAAAACTGCGGTGTCCTGAGGTCGGGGTTCTATCCATTATTTATTGTGTGCTATACAGAATTGTACCCGGGAATTGTACACAACAGTGATATTCAATACACAATCATGAGTATTGAATTATGAATTAAATCTCCCGCTCTGGTACATCTGTGTTGCCGTCAATAGAGGGCCAAATACAGTAAACGCTTCTCGGATTGGTGTATACTATATATATTTATCTAATTCCATGTGCAATTTCATAAAATTTCTCAACTATTTAGGGGTGCATTTTGGATGATGAAATTTATACCCTCTTTAATAGGATTCAGAATTATGCAGTACCGTAGGCCTACATGCACAGTATACTCTATATAATGACCATGGTAATATCTTAAAATTGCACATGAAATTGGTTCAATATTGTTATTATAATATACAAAACTTGACTCATCCAATATAACTTGGAATTTAGAGAAAATTTGCAGTAAAATCAAATTTTAATGCAGATACACTCCATGGGAAACCGAGTACATGGATGCGTCTCATGTGTAAAAAATGTATCACCAAATTTTGACAACTTGTTATTTAAGTAAAAAAACATGTAATTAAGTTGATCTGTAATGACGAATTTTTATGCAAGGTTTCCGAATTTTGCACTTTTTTGGACTTGATAATTTTTGGGCCTTGTATGCAAAATTCGGAAACCTCGCACGAAAAATCGTCACTACAAATCAACTTTATTACATGTTTTGTGACTTAAATAACAAGTTGTTATAATTTGGTGATACAGTTTTTTGGTCAAATTTGTTCATAATTTTTCTTCCGTGACTGCCATCTTGGATTTGGACAAAGAAATAAAGAACAAAAAGGCTATTTCACAAGACCATATCTCCGAATGCATTTATGAAAACCCGTATTTATAAATGATTTCTTCTTGTAAGTAGGCCTATTTGTATGAATCACGTAATCCATTTTCAAGGGTTACTGAAAAGGCGTTTTTTGAAAATAATGAATTTGAATCTGGAAATTATTCAATTTTGTGCAATTTTTACTTGGTGTCCATAATCTGTCCAAACTGCCTATTCAAAACACGCATATAAAATTGGCCATAACTTCAGAACCATTTATCCTATTGAGGTCATTTAAAGACTGAAATGCTCCACTTAATAATCTCTTTAATATAAGGTATGATTCTACAATACTGGAGAAACTTCAAATTTTCATGGTCAATAATAATAATAGTAATAATAATATTGTTATTGTTATTTTTAAATATTTTTCATTTATTATTATTCATTATTATTCATTATTATTATTATCATTATTATTACAAAAGAGATGAGAGTCCTTAACAACAGGTAAAAAAACAGGCTAAAAAGACGTTTGATACATTTTCTTCTAGATTTTTTAATTCCACATGTTTATTATCGGTTCCCTACTCCAGTGACACCTCATGCATATTTTCCTGGGTAGGATTTATGCCTATGTTCAATTGGGCATAAAAACACTACAGCCCCGTTATATTGATTGTTTGAGAGGGGAGAGTAAAATGCTAATACCTCTCTGCTATTACAATACAGTCAAAGGTTCAGTGATTATAATAAGGCGTCACTGGAGCTGGAATAGATAAAAGTAGGCATGTTTTTACGTATACAGGGGCAAAACCATCACATAATATTAAGTAACCTGAAGTCAGCAATCTTCGTCAATTTCATTCATACTACACGTTTCGACACAACATTCTTCATGGAGATCGCGCTTTCTGTTCGCCCCATCTTCCAGGAATGTGAGAGCATCTACAATGAATAATGAATTAAAAAGTAAAAATTAGTTTGTGAAATATCAATATATGATCAATATTTCCACAAAATTCGGGCTTTCAGAAACAATTATTTATTGTATTTGAAGCACATGACGCGTCGCATCTTCAAACGGATTTACGTACAACACTACCCGGCACGACAACAGGGGGTACTCAGGGCCATGCCATACGGCATGTACCCATGCGAGAATAGCCCAACTTAATGGTTTTGTCATATAAGACGAGTCGTAGTGTAGCGTGACCTAGCGGTGTGTACGCTCAAATATTGAGACAGGTAAAGGCGACACTTAAAGGCCCATATAAAAATAACAGATGTGGAAATAGGGGTATAAACTGACTGAGTAGATAGCAGTTGTAGTCCAACTAATTCATGGCATATTAGACGGCCTAGGGGAAAGTTGGCCCATATTTGCAAGACTATCCTTGCCTTCAAGGTGAAACAAACCTACTCATGTTACCCTCTGGTCATGGGCTGGCCTGGTGTCATATCGTACCCAGGGAAAGATGACATTCCAATATTGGCCTTTAAGAGGATATGGGTTCTAGGCTTAGCCATCACGCTACAAATGAGGTGTCAAAATGCGCAGAAATAAATTGTGCTTCCAACGCATTTTCAGATTCGTAGACATTTGCCCGTTTTGGAATAAGGGACGCACCATTAGATATTATCGGGGGGGGGGGCTAGGGAGTTTGGGTCAGGCAGGATTTTTTTTGCCGCCTTGAGGCAATTTTTTTCTTCAAAAAACTCCCTAGCCCCCCCTCCCCCGATAATATCTAATGGTGCCTCCCTAATGGCCATTATTTATCATGTTTATGGGGTTAGTTACTTTTTTTTCATTGCATAGAACGGGTAATATAAGTTTTTCGGATTCGATGTTTACCCCTCCTAATTGGACCGATTTTAACACCACTAGTAGGTCCTTTTAGCAGCTTTTGTATGTATTTTTGTTTTCACCATAAGGTTTTGTATTAAAGAGATCATAATTGAGTTTTATACTGGTCATGAGGCGGTAACATTTAGCCTATTCATGAGATTTTACATAATTATGACAATTTTGTATGGGATACTTGTTTTCTTCTATTTCAGAACAGGTAATAAGGCTGCAATTATTCAGGAAGGAATAGCCTATTCAGTACAAATATTTTTTGATATGTTGGATAATTTTATCCGTCCACTTCCAGGTATCCTTGATTGTAACACCACAGCTTTGAAAGAGGAGGTGCGGGCGGGCGGATTTTTTATCCCCTTCTGGACCAAGGTCTCGCAATTTTTTTTCGCAGGTCTCGCAGGTTTTTCTCCGGGTGCTCCGGTTTTCTTCCTGCTTCTAAAATCGGACCTCTTCCCATATCCCTGTCCTGTCATATCTGGAGGCATCCCTTGAATCCCTTGAGCACTATTGGGTTTAGCCTGGCTTCGGCCGAATGTTATAAATAAAAAAATTAAAAATAAATGTAAGTTCCACGGTTTAACTTTTCATTTTCAAGACACAAAATGATGTTGTTTTTTAAGTCAACAATAATTAATAATCCGGCATTTTTGAACAAACAAATTGTGATAATGCATGGTGCGGTCTAAGACTAACAAACACTTTGTTTTGGTCTATATACACCGATTTGTGTATAATGATATATTTTACCTTTTAGGTCTCGTTTCCCGCATCTGTAGAATCTTTCCAACGTCAGCTCTGTTCCGCAAAGTTTTAGTTTAAAATCAGCCCTATAGTAATAGAGTAAGATATATAAATATAAGTATATACAAGGCTACTCGGGTCAAGTGCAGAGGATGATTTAAGCACTTCCCAGCAAGTCTTGCGGTTAGCACAGCTGTGTGAGTGAACATGACACCACTGCCCGCCCACTGCATACACACGTGCCTGGTTAAATTTGAATTTGGACAGATATATTTACAGTAAAAACAACTTCAAAACGTTGGTCGATTTCACATTTTATGTTATTTACAGAAGGTGTGAATAATCCTTCATGCATACATCACTTTAGATCTGAAATCGACCAAGTAATAATGACACACGGGCAATTCTAAAACAACATCTTTTGCACAGAGTTCAATGGGATTTGAAAAGTAAAGTGGCAGTTGAAACTCTAGTGATAACACTTTTACAGAGGATGATTTAAGGAAGCCCCATCATGCACTGTAAAAGTGTTATCACTAGAGTTTCAACTGCCACTTTACTTTTCAAATCCCATTGAACTCTGTGCAAAAGATGTTGTTTTAGAATTGCCCGTGTGTCATTATTACGTGGTCGATTTCAGATCTAAAGTGATGTATGCACGAAGGATAATTCACACCTTCTGTAGATAACATAAAATGTGAAATCGACCAACCTTTTGTATGTGTTTTTATTGTAAATATATCTGTCAAAATTCAAATTTCACCATGCACGTGTGTATGCAGTGGGCGGGCAGTGGTGTCATGTTCACTCACACAGCTGTGCTAACCGCAAGACTTGCTGGGAAGTGCTTAAATCATCCTCTGCACTTTTACAGTGCATGATGGGGCTTCCTTAAATCGTCCTCTGGGTCAAGTGGTTTGGGTTCCAATTGCCCGGATCACGTGTCCCGAGTGACGGTACGTCTTCCAGTACTACGCCAACTCAGTGCTGAAGAAGTGATCTCGGATGAGACACGAAAATTCCACTCGTAAGTGAAATTTTACTATTGCTCGTGTGAATAAGTTTAAAATTGTTCTACATTATAAGTATATACATTTTTGTAGAAAAAAAACAAGTAACTTTTGCAGACCCTGCGCATTCGGTTTTTGGAGCAATTTGCAGCATTGTGTTTGTTTTTATTTAACTTTTGTTCACGAAATCCAGAAAAAAAAATTGTATGGTCAAGATGAGAAAAGATGAATAAGAACATTTTCATTTTCGTTCCATCGTTTCGTACATTTTTTGGAAAGTAACCCCAGCAAACACTTGGTCAGTCTCATAGCCAGCAACTTTGAAACTGTTTTTTTTTTTCGGCACAGAATGTTTACCTATACATGACCAATCCCTCGCGGACCAACCTGGGTAAACAAACAAACAAAGAAACAAGCATCTCATTGCACGACAGCCGAGTTAATAGATAAAAAGCTTGTTTTTACCTACACATGCGCTGAGATTATCAAGATCATCCTGATATGAACAAGACTAGGTTGAGTTACTTAAACCTGAAATGATAAAATGCTGATTGGTTCTATTTTTTCTATACCCCCTATTGAATCGGTGCATTTTGAAAATTTAGCCTCTATGCATGATATATTTGACCTAATCTACTCTGTAACTCCCACAGAATTAAATTTCTAATTCTGTGGTAACTCCTTAACTAAGCATTCTAGTGCATAATGACAATTGACTTTTTTTATTCCTAGTAATAAAAGGAGCAATTTATTACAACATGTCAGAACAAATTTTAAATTTTGGCCCCATTATGACCTTTGACCCCTCGTGGGAAGCACATGGGGTATAGAAAAAAAATGGAACCAATTCTAGTTTTATCATTAAGAGGTGTTAGGATGACAAAACACATTGGTTCTAAATGTTTATTTTTGCGGAGCTGATTTTTGTCAGGCATTGATCAAAATGATAAATTTCACAAAAAGGGAGGGAGATACTTGAGACTGACGGACTGAACAAGTGAGGGGAGGGGGTGAGGGAGAAAGAGGGAGACACGGAAAAACTAGAAAAAGAAGAACACTGAACACGGGGAGAGAGATTGCCGGGGAGGGAGAGGGGATTCTGATTCGGAGGGGGGAGGGAGTTAGTGAAATAGGGTGTGCTACATTGATACAGATATGTCAGGAGGGAAGTGCGACACAGGCCCGTAGCCAGGATTTATTGGGGTGCGATCGGCTCGAAAGCGGACCTTTTGTGATTTAAGGGCCGATTTTCAACATTTTTACAGGAACAGCGGAGACATTTTCATTTGAATTGGCAGTTTGCCACATTAATGTGAACCACTTTCGACATCAAAGGCCTACTATAGGTACTGGAAGAAGACATAAGCGAGAGGGGCGCTAGACCACTAAACTAAAAACGCCGGTGGTTACATACACTGTGTGTGTTCCATTAACATATTCTTGCACTTGAGAATGTTCTTGCAATCTTATTGGTTCTTACCCGTGTGATATGACACGATATCACACACCTTAGCGCGTGCGTGTCGACGCGATACTCGTACGCGCTATTTGAACCAATCGGATTGTACATAGCTGATCGATTCTAAGCCCTAGGTAATTCCTTGCAAAATGTAGGTTTTGATTTGATTAAAATTCGGTATACTTATGATTAATATATTTATTTTCATTGAAATGTTTAAGAATGACAATAAAGGTATTGTTTTTAGCCGCTGTCGTGCATCTATCGTCCCATATAACACGCGACATTATTTTTGGCGTATACTCGGCTTCGCCTCGTTTTACTTAAAATAATGATGCGGCTAAAAACAATACTTTTATTCTCTAAATCTTGTCTTATCCAGCCTTGATTGACAGCAGGCGATCACCTCTATTGAAATATTAAGCTGATTGGTACTTCAATGAATTCAAATTACAGATCAACTCACATAATCCCTTGCGTTTTCATTTCTGAACAATAGAGCTCCCAAAACTGAACAGATAAAACTAGATTTATTGCGACCCTGATAAGGCCACAAAGTATAACCGTGACCTTGAAATGTCCTCTGATGACTTTGAAATTACTGTAGACAAATTTGCCAACATCGTATAAAATGTCGGTACTATGTTTAATAATAATCCATCTAATAAACTAGATTGACCTTTGGTTGACCTCTGATGACCTTGAAATGACATTTCATCATGTTTTGAATCATGTCAACATCACATCACATACTAATTTGGACAAACTTTGGAAATCTACCACTTTTGACCTCTGGTTGACCTCTAGTGGCCTTGAAATGCCCTCCATTATATTTTGAATCATTGAATCATATCAAGATCACACGTACTAATTTTGATTTAAATTGGACAAACTTAAGCATTTTACCCCTTTTGACCCCAAAACAGACCCCTCCTCCACATTTAAGCCAAGTCTTGATTACAAACCTATGTGCACATACCTCAAATTCATCGAGTCCATGTTTGTTCCTCTGGTTAATGCGCCTACGTTAAGGAGAAATGAAAGAAAGGTTTTTATTTTTTTTTTAATGCATGAAGGTTTAAGAATTTCCTTTTAAAGTGATTTGCTCATCCGGACGATTGTAAAATCATCAAAATTCACATCATCCAGTCCGCACCTCTATGGCTGGCCGTAACCGCCACAACGTGGAGCTGCTACGCGTAGCTTACTTTTCGCTTCGCGGAGCTAAATTGACCAATCATGTTAGATCTTTTCATTACGCGGAGCCAGTTGATGCATCATCGTTCCAGAGAGAGAAAACTCTTGCCAAAATTAATGTTTACTATGTGGATTTTAAATGAATCGAATGTAAATAAACCACAAACAGTTGTACAGGATCAATACCATTGTTTGATTAGTGTATAGTCAAAGTTACCTTGCATGCATGTGCCATGTGTGTGGCGTGTTTGTTTGTTTGTCTACTGTGTCAGGCCAGGATCACTGACACCCACGGTACTGATACTGTCATACTATCACGGTGATCATATTGTTGAATGTTGTTGACTTTAAAATAATCATGATGCAGTCATGTCTACAGTAGAATTCACCACGACCTTTGAAGGACTTAAACCCCATTAAAAGCTATTAAACCAAGATAACACTCAATGAAAACAGCTCAACTATGTTACATCAGATCTTCTCTGGTTAAATACACACTGCACTTGTGTCTGTTTTACCTGTGCAATGAACAATGAGCTGGTATTATAGTTTCAGTTGGGTGAATGATTATAAAGCGAACGCAAGGTAACAATACTGTCTGGGCTTTTGTTTACGAAATGAGACAATAGTCTGCTTATTGTTAACCAGCGTTCTTGAAAATGAGAAGCATAATGGTTTGCAGACTTAACACGGTTTAGAAATAATTTGTTCATATTTTTTGGTGTTATCTGTCGTTTATACATATCCTTCCTAAAACACAAAAGTACCAATATTTCCAAACACCTAAATTAGCTAAAAATTTAGGAAATGTTACAAAACTATATTTTCTAGAATTTCAGAGAATACTTTAAATATTGACTGGTTATTTTTTACACAGTGACGTCATATAGGCAATGGCATAATACTTCTAACATACACTAGGTCACGCGTCAATGGTGAGCGCACTGAGTATTGTGTATAGGAAAACGGGCAGTACCGTAACTACAGTATGTATGGCCTACTACTAGTATATAAAGTAAATCCGAACTGGTTTGCTGAAGGTCGAATTCCGCAGGCCACGCCGCGCAAGATGTACAAATCAGCTCCCGGCGTACACTGCAGATCGCAGAATTGTGTGCATGGTTTACCACCACTCTGCCTAGCTATATAGTTGTGTACAATACTGTATGAGTTTCTTGTGAGTGCATGTCCATCTTAATAATAAGTCGGTTCGTACTTTTCATAAATTACTTTTTGAATCATAACTATCGTGACCGAGGATATCTTGCAACTACGTGAAGCTCGTCTGGCAAATTCTTAATGACTAAATTCGCTTCACGTAATGAGTAAGTCGTACTTGATTGGTCAGTTTTACCTCCGAGTAATGAAAAACTCTAACATGATTGGTCAATTTGGCTCCACGGAACAAAAAGTCAGCTACGCGTAGCAGCTCCACGTTGTGGCGGTTGCGGCCTACCATACACCTCACGTTGTCGGTGACCACGACCGTGATTTCGAGCGAGGCATCATGGGGTAGATTTCCCCGAACTGCTATTATTCCAGCTGGTATTTCAGCAAGTTCTGGACTAACAGGAGAAGTAATGCATCAAGTTCGTCTTGAAAATTTTCTTCATCTTCGGAACCAGGCATAGTTATAATATTAATGATAATCGTGAAATAAAATACAAGATGACAGTGGAAACTTTGAACTCATCTGTGTACACTTTCCTATTGTTTACGTGGGGATTCCAAGGAAGATGTGAGTTTATAAGGGCAATGTCGGGAACTATAAAGGTCACAGTAGATGCGAAGACATGAGATCTGACCAACAGCCATTTTGTTCATTATAACGAATGGTTCGTGTTCTAACTAATTCCAGCGGACGGTATGTGGCTAGTAAGGAATCGTCTTTGACCATGCGCAGATCTGTCTGGTCAGGAAGATATTTAGTATCCCGATTTTTTTATATCGCGATAGGTAGGCCCTATTCAAAAATTGTTTGAACCTATTGCTATGGTAGTTAGGGAATGTTCATAAATACTTTGGTGGGGGCGTTGGAAAATATTGGGGAGATAAAAAAAAATCAGTCCCTAATAGGGGGGATCAAAAAAATTTTGAGGGTAAAATTCCGGGGTAAAATGTACGAGAGGGCATGTACATTCAAAACATTTTGCACGCTCTTTACAATTTTGGTGTAACACTATGACTCCAATGAGTAATAACTCCAAACGGTAATTTTAGCTAACGAGTTAATGACCATAGGGCATGTAGGGGTAGATCCCGGGGGATGGGGGATACCCCTCCAATATTTTGGTGGGGTGGTCCATACAATCACCACCCCCCCCCAATGTTGACGCCTGTATATGGGTTTCTAACCCCATATTTGGTCATTTTAAAATTAAACCCATATCGCGCTTCGCGCGCATTTGCACCATAAACTTATTTTGTCGGCAAAAGGTGCTGGATTCACTGAACTTCAAGAAATTTTCTCCAACCCCAATGTCAAAAAGAAATCTATGCCACTGTTAATGATGTATATAATATTGGGTTTCTTTTTTAGGACATGAAGGGGATCAAAAATTTGTAGACCATAAAATCCACCCTTTTTTAGGGGGGGGGGGGGCAAAAAAGTTTGACGTCCGAGTTTCCAACTTTTCCACCCCCCCTACCAAAGTATTTATGAACACACCGTTAATCCGATTATTACATCACTTCGACAGCGAATAACAAGATGGAATGGCCGTTTTCGGTAATAAATAGTACGAACATTTGGTGAAGGTCTCCAACAAATTACTGAAGACACTGATACGATGATGAAATTCCATAAGTCGGGAAATATCTGCGTCAAATGTTTTGCTTTGGTTTTTGGAATTTGACCTTAACGACTTCATGACATTATCATTCAAAATCAACAAAAGATATTTCAACAATATATGGCCCGTTCTTTTTCTGGAGTTTTCTGAACATGTATCATGTGAAATAACTTCAATGGTTCTCTAGCAAATAGCAAAAACAGCCTTGGCGTAAAAATAGCTAGAGGTACCATAATTATTTACGATGTTTGATCGGTTACAAAAATTAATTTTTGTCATTGATTGAAATAGCATCTGTCATCATTACACTTCAATTTTTACTCCAAGGGCTCTTTGATTTCTTCAATATTTTTTTGAAATAATAGAGTGAATCCCTGTCTAATGAGTACGCAGAAATGATCCCAGCGCCTCTAACTCTTTCCACGCGGGTGTCGACTGCAGACGACAAGTTTCCAAAAAAATTTTAAAAACTCAAAAATTTCAGAATTGTAAATTTTCATGACCATATTTGGAATCAGCATGAAAAATGCATTAAATTGAGTACAAACAAGCCTAGTATTGGTTCAGTAGTTCTTAAGATAGCTCTTGATATTTCGACAAAATATCTCAAAACTTGGACTTTTTATGTTGAAGCTTACGGCTAGCACATACAGCATTAACGTTTGCGTTGAAGTAAATCAGAGCAAGAAAACCAATCGATAAACTATGTGAAGTTGACGTAAAAGTCGAAGCAAATTTGCAAACTTCATTTCGCAACTCGATACCGTAAAACCTCGTCTACAAGCATATAGAGTGCTTCTGATGACAGCTAATGTAATTTAGGCGCCATTATGGAGATTGAGCAAATAAATGACGGATCCAAACATATACAAACAAGTATTATTGTAAGACCAATCTATTGTATTGTCATATTTACGCATGTATCGTATTAATTTAGCTTTCATCAGAAACACCATAGGCCTATATGCTTGTAGACGATGTTTTACCGTATATTATTTACCTGGATAACCGGCAGCCATCGTGGCGAATAAGACCACAATCAAAATGGTTAAGGTCTTCATGATTTCACTCTTGTTAATTTATAGCACAGTAAATCCTGAAAACAAAATTAGAAAGCATTAATATCAATTCACCAGGGACATATTTTACATAACAAGTTTTTGATTTTTTTTTACAAAAATACACGATTTGCGCAGGTCAGAAATTTGAAAATGAAATCAATGTAGGCCTATATAAAATTGGTATCCACCTTATTGTGCTTGCTAATTAAAAACTCGGTTGAAATAAAATTAAGGATCGAATGCATATTAGTGTCCAAAATGGCAAAATTATCGTCAAAAATCTGCCGAATTATGCACCCTTGCGGAGGGTGCAGACAACAGTGGCGTAGCGTCATAGGGGCAGGGGGACGTGTCCCCAATCGATCTGAAATTTTTTAAATCCCATAGGAATATTGCCGAAAAACGGCCTGTGCCCCCCCCCCCCCCCGGCCCCGGTGCCGCCCCCCCCCCCCAAAATGATGGTCGGTGCCTCTCCTCCCCCCAGTGGATGACCCACGCTACGCCACTGGGTGCAGAATTCGAATCAGGAATGAAATATATCCGATCTTTGCGATCAAAAACACAATGTTACAACTTTAAACATAGGCCTACTGCTGGCAAAGGACATTATTGCCAAACAATATACACTAAGCCAAAAAAGAAACTTATAATATTTCACAAGGTCATATCTTAAAATCCTGTCCATCAAAATTAACCAAAATTACACACAGGATTGCCTCAATACTCTACTCTAAAAACATGTTAGTAACCAATCAGTTGGCCAACTGACACAACCGCAAAATGCACTGATATGGAACAACTTCCTAGACCACATGTGAGCCCTATTAGCATCCAGCAAAAGAAATCTGTGAGATCGAGAATGGCATCTTGAATCAAAGGTCACATCCAACAATTTTAACAACATTAAGTTAAAAACATTAAAGAGAGTCAAAACAAACTTACCAGGATCATCATGTTACATGTCCAAACAAATAATGAAGTCCTTTAGTAACGGGAAGTATGGGGCAATCTTCCCCAGGATATCATCAAGAACTTGGTTGGAACAGGGATATATCCCTGGTTGGAAGCATGAGAAGCAGGTGCACAGCATGCGTGCAAGCGCACGGTGGACCGTTACTAAAGGACTTCATTATTTGTTTGGACATGTGACATAATGATCCTGGTAAGTTTGTGATCTGTTTGTATCGGTTGGTAAGTTTGTGACCTGTGATTCAAGATGCCATTCTCACAGATTTCGTTTACTAGGTGTCAATAGGGCTGTGAATGTGGTCCAGGAAGCTGTTCCATATCAGTGCATTTTGCTATTGTGTCAGTTGGACAACTGCTTGGTTACTGACATGTGTTTAGAGTAGAGTATTGAGGCAATCCTGTGTGTAATTTTCGTTAATTTTGATCGACAGGATTTTAAGATACGACCTTGTGAAAAATTTTCTTTTTGGCTTAGTGTAGAATAGAACATTCGACGTCAACTTGTCAAAATATGCTCACCAAACATTGGAAAAGTGCGCAATCCAATTCCCATTCAAGCGCGTGGGAAACTGAAAGTCCACAATAGTCCAGTCAATCTAAACAAATTAGTGGTGTCACCCACCACTAATTGCAACAGAATTTTTTCACTTTTATACATTTTAGAGATGTCCCCTGAACATCATACCAAAAATATACCAAAATATACTTGGTGGAAAGGTAGTTTTTTGGCGGGAAAAGGTCATACAGGGGTCAGATTTCAAAATTACTTTAATCTTTTAAAAACTATACCAAATCATTCCTCTAGTCTTAAGGATTCAGAAAAAGTATAGTTTGTCATATCTGTGATGTACCATTCTCAAGTTATAAGCAAAAAGGTCAAAGGTCAAATTTTGGGCTCCACGTGGATCAACTTCGAAAAAATGCTCCGATCTCCTTAAAAATGGTCTCAATGTGTTCGTCCTTTAAAAACACTCCAAAATAAGAATAGTTTGCCATATCTTGGATGCTTCGTTACCTAGGTAGCAGGGTAAAAGAGGTCATTGACCATTGAACTCTATTGACCCCGACCTAGTTTTCGACGTTACGCATGTAATTAAACAACCTAAACTGTGCAAATATTCTTTAAATGAATTATGTTTGCAAGCCGAACAATTTGAGACCATTTTGGTTTAAATCAGACAATTTTTAGTTTTTTGACCTCTGGTGAACCCAACATTTGACCTTTGACCTTTTCGGCTATAACTCAAGAACTGTACATCACAGGTATGGCAAACTATGTTTTTTCTGAATCCTTATGACTAGAGGAATAATTTGGTATCGTTTTTAAAATGATTGAGCAATTTTGAAATTTGACCCTGTATGACCTTTTCCCGCCAAAAACTACCTTTCCACTAAGTATATTTAGTATACTTTTGTATGCTGTTCAGGGACATCTCTGACATTCATAGGAGTGAAAAAAATTCTGTTGCAATTAGTGGTGAGTCAAAACCCACTTTGACTGGACTAAATCCCGACTTTACGGCTCATTCGCCATGTACGGTCACATATACGCCGTATGTCGAGTCGTAGTCAAGTCCAATATTTTGAAAACTCATAGCGCGACCAATAAATATTGGGCGTAAAGCGCCGGGGGTAAAGCATCAAATTTTATCATATTTATCAAAACCAGGTGGTGGCCACATTGCATTCTCTAAATTCAGTAACTTTTCATCGTCAACCGTGTAATTGAATGGAATTATTTTGAAATTTTAAAACGCTTGAAATATCACAAACAAAATAGGCCTATGTTGATAACTATTATAAATACAAGCTAAAACCGTTGGGATTCGATAATGAACCCCACAAACCTAACCGACTATATTGGAAAATGCCATACGGCCGGGCGATTTCACAAGTTGCCGGCTCGATCATGTCATCCGCCGCCTGATCAAAACATAGTAATGCTAACCCAGCAAACACAAAAACGTTTTAAATAAGTTTTGGCTTTTGGTTTAGGTAAAAACGTTTTAATACCATTAAAATGTCGGGTTATATAAAGGTCATGATAACGTTTTAAAACGTTTTGTATGAAAACACACTTACAACAATATTTTTAAATGTTTTCAAAAAAAATTTATTGTAAACTATTTTTGCAAACATTTTTGCCAAATATTGTGTCAATACTTAGATAACATTATGTTAAAATATTTGAACCCAGCAAACGCAGAAATGTTCTTAAAATGTGGTGTTTTTTTTCAAAACCTTTTCATAACATTTAATTGTCGGGTTATATAAAGGTCATGAAAACGTTTTTAAAACGTTATTGAAAATATTTTGAGCAAACATTTTTCGCAAATTATTTTTCAACCCCAAAATAACATTGTTTAGAATGTTTTGTATCAAGTTTTCATAAATGTTTTTGACATGTTATTAAAACGTTTTTATACCCTTTATATAACCAGTTTTCTGTAAAACATTTTTTTTTGCTGAGCAGTAGATTATTAGAAAATGTTTTTCCACCATGGTGGGATAATTCAGAATTGACACTTAATTTGGATGTACTTTGTCTTGGGCCCAATCTCTATCATGGAAAGTTTGCTATATCTTTCTAAATATATGATTGTTTGTTCTAGATTTGAGTTTTCGCGTTTCATATTTGAAAGAACTAATGTTTAATTGCAACATTTCGAAACCACAAACCAAAACTGGGTGCTATGATGTACAAGATTGGGCTACGAGTATGCATTTAACCAAGTTAGCAATAGGTAATTGCTTCATTTTGCATATGCATGACTTTCTTTATTATACTCAAAATCGGATTTTATTATACATGTTATAAGGAAGTTGTTTACGTGTATATAGGCTCCTTCACAGCCGGTTTCTGGCGTGTATGTTTGCGAGTGACCACAAGCAGACTGGGTTGCCAGGGACTACAGGACAAAATACCTGTTTCTGACTATAACTATTACGTTTGGCATCCTACAGCTATACTGATAATGGTTAATTGGAAATCTGAAAATAAACACTTATTTTGTAAACAGATGATACTCTGCGATTATTTATGGATGGAAACTTAGGAAATTGCTGTTAATGGAATAATTGATATATTAAACATACATTTTGTTTTGTTAACGATAAAAATCCATTCACAAATAAGGTTTTTAGGAACCATGTGACATTAAATATTTTGAACAATTGCTCTATGAAAAATGATATAAATGCCCCCTTCTGATCCAGGCTACTGATAAGCTGTCAACAAGTGACCATTAATTCAACAATTATAATGAATAATTATCTGACCAGACAGAAATAAATTAAATGTAGACCTATTTAACACACATTTGTCAATTGAGCTTGTAGTATGTCATTGGTGGTATTCGTGGTAGCAACATTTCCAACCCGGTTAGTTGTGCATGTGCTATACACAAAAAATTACTAGCATTCCAAGTACTTGTCAATGTACAAAATTATGAAACATGAATTTCATCCATGGTGTTGTCTTTTTAAAGACATTTCTTGTTTAATGTTATGAAAACTTTGTATACTCTTAATATACCCCTTATATAACCCGACGTTTTCTGACCACCTTTTATAACCTTTTGCGAATGATGTCGAACACGTTTTGTGTTTGCTGGGTGGGAAAACGCGTTTGCTGGCTAAATTTTCGACATTGTGTTACGTAACAGTAACACCGTGCAAAATTTTGTCGAACAAAAGAGGTCACGAAGTTGTTGTCGTACTGTAGCTATATGTCTATAGACCACTTGGCATCTGACGTCATTGCCCGGCAGTATGCGCGCGCATTATGGCAATTTCAATTGTTCTTTGCCCTGCAGTGTGCGTACGCATCGTAGTCTGCTAAGGGCACGTGCATTTTAAATCGCCCGCCACATTTCTTATAGTACAGGAAAGCCATTGAACAGTGTAGCGGCTCGTTCGAGCATATCGATAGACGAGTTCCTCGCCTTTGTTGATAAACAGTGATGTCAAGTGGTCTATAACCATGTGAAAACTCACAAGCTACCTAACCACTCATACCAGTTTACCAACATGGCTTAGACTATAAGCGAAGTAAACTATGTATAATATAAGCCCGAACTCAGGTTGGTTAATTAAACAATAAACACTTACCTGAGCAGAAAATGGATTGTAGCGATGAACTTTTTGAAGTTAGATAACAGAGAATCGGAAGACAAGCTACAACTCTGGCGGAAATTCGTTGCCACACCAGCACGTTCTGGTGTTAAAAGCACGCAATCGAAGCTAAGTATGTGATAGTTCCGTATTATTTTGTATAATAGTTGCAAATGCACATTCAGATTACACTTGCCCCTTCCCCACCCCCCATTTTCCAATGTTGGGAGACTGTAATGTAGAAATGATGACGATTTTGTCCAAATCAACATTGCAATAGGGAAGCGGGGAAGGATGTTGGCCAATTAACGATCAGGTGTGGCAACCTTATTCGCCAAGGTTGTAGCTACTGTCAGTGACTGTTGATGTTGCTGAGCCCAGAGACAACTGTGATGAATTACAAATGTAGGCCTAATCATGGAATAATTGATAGGAAGAGGCACTCCCTAATTAGCATGAGGCCGCATTCTTATTTAAATTAGCCATTGTGTTATAAATTCATATTCATGTTTACCAGTAGCACTTTACACCACCAGGTAGGGTAAGCCATGAATAATTTAGTGTTGTAAAGTCAAATAAGCTTCATTCTTTCCAGTCTTGAACAAAATAGTAGGCGGAGGCGAGAATCGATCTCGGTACCTCTCGGATGAAAGGCACAGCGTACGACCACTACGCCAAGTAACTATCTGCTGTGAGACGTATGATTTTAATCCTTGATATTGCTCAATGGAATAAATCGTGAAATTAAATCAATAATAAAAGAAGCAGAGTTTTATTTTGAGCTCAAATTGGAGACAGCTCTACTAGAGAAAAGGGAAAATATTTGTCTTTGCTCTAAAGAAAATATTTAAGTTAGAAAATAATCAAATAAATTAAAATAAATATTTTGAAACAGAATGTTATGCCTCTATTGGAAAAAAATATATTACAATAACTTGTGTGTACTATAATTTATTATTTATTTATTATTAATTACTTACTTACTTAATTAATTTATTTATTTATTTATTATTTAATCACTAACATTTATACTCACTTCATCACTCACTCACTTAAAATTAATCTCACTCTGATGACAAAACAACCCAATTAATTATATCATGAATAATATTATTTAAATTATTAAAATTTTGTAAATTTGACCAAATATTTTTATAATTGTCCCAGAAAGATTAATTTGATTGTAGGTGCATGCAGTAGAAAATAGTCTAAAGACAATATATGCAAAGTTTAAGGACTTTTATGGTGGGTTTACTTTTGGAGCTACATTTTATTTCAGGTCGAAATATGGTGAAAAAATGAAATGTGTAAAAAACGCGTTTGAAAATTTAAAAAAACGTTGTTTTTAATTTTTTTTATCCGATTTGCATAGCTTTTGAAAGTTTGTTTAATGTATCATCAAAAGTGCATTATGTTAATGTGTCTACTAATGAAAAACACATTGATATAATGATGATTTTTTGATTTCTCTTGACACCTGTCTCACTTTAATTTCAAAATGGCAATTTATTGCTCGCATTTATTTCAGAAAAATTAATTCATCCAACAATGCCAAGAAATCTACCGTCACCACTGTCTATTTTACCATAATGACAGATTCAGTAATCATCCATCTTACAAAATAATATTGTGTGAAATAATATATGGTCAGTAAATCAATCAACCAATCAACTCCTCCTCTCAATTACTCTTGCATTCATTCATTTACCTGTTATACCTTCACACTTTATTCCAACAATCAATCATCAATCAATCAATCAATCAATCAATCAATCAATCAATCAATCAATCAATTCATCAATCAATCAACCCATACATCAACATATCAATCAGTCAATCTGTCAGTCATTTAGTCTCACGTCATCACAAGTCATAAAATTAAAATTGATCGACAACTTGATTGGTCGATCAGTTCATTGTTTCATTGTTTGATGGTTTGATAAGTCTATTGATCGAAATTGACTATTATATAATTATTAATATTGTTATTGTTTGATTGATTGATAACTTGAAGAATTGATGTATCAATTAATTCGTTGAGCCGTTGCAAGTGAGTACGTGAAATGTTTAAGAGCTGAGTTACTTCAATAGGCCTAAATTAAATAAATAAATAAACAAGCAAATTAATTAATTAATTAATTAATTAATTATTAATTAATTAATTAATTGATTAATTAATTAATTAATTAATTAATTAATTAATTAATTAATTAATTTATTTATTTGTAAATTTATTAATTTATTTATTAATTTATTAAGTAATTAATTCATACATTCATTCATTAATTAACTAATTAATTATTAGATGAATAAATAAAAGTTGTGCAAGAAAAATCAATGCAATAGATGTCCCATTTCGTTTACGGCTATCTATCTGTATATTTGTTTTGTTTTCATAAAATTGCTGTAGGCCTATTTCTCTTTTGAAATCATTAGGGGCTGGGTGCAATAGTTATGATCCCTGGGGGAGGGTAAAATTGAGGGGGGGCAAGAATTTTTTGGCGAGCCGCAAGGGGGGACAAGCAATTTTTGGCCAGCCGAGAGGGGGGAAAGCGATTTTTGGCACACATCCATGGGGTGCGTTTTAAATAAAACGCTCTAAAAAGGCTTCGAAAAACAGTACGGAAACGCTTTATATATAATTTTCCTGCTCGCCGCGCTCACAACATAATAAGCCATACCCGCAAATCATTGGCATGTGCAAGAGGGGGGGGGGCTAAGAATTTTTGGCGGACCGAGAGGGGGGTGCAAGCGATTTTTGGCAGGCTGAGGGGGGGGAACGATATTTGGCGGGCCTTTCGGAAATTTTACCCCCGGTAACGTACTGTTATCCTAAGCCTTTTTAGAGCATTTTATTTAATAGGCGTAGGCCTACCATGAATAGGGCCTATGTGCAACCCCCCGGCTCAGAATTATTACACAGCCCTTGATAATCTCCGGGGATAATCTCCAAAATCATTCAATCATTCTTTTGATAGACCTAAACTCTTCTAGTAGGCCATAGATTTTAAATACTATGAGCAGAGTAGGCCTATACGTATTCAGCAAGTGACATGTACAAGTACTATAAACGCCGTGCATCAGTGTGTCACTTCATTAATATTACTAACCGGCTCACACGCTGTAGTGTATAAATCAAAATTCAAAACACTCGGGTGATTACATAATCAGTGGCCTCAGCTCAATTGAGGGCGTTTCAATTTATTACGTGATTTGGAAAATGCACAAGATCAAATAGAACGGCGAGTAATGATTATTTACTTGTTTTTAAAACAAACTGCTTAGGGCGGTAATACAACGTGTACGTCCGATAACTATAGATTGAATGATATTTATCATCACACGAGGAAACAAAAACAAACGAGTTCAGTGGAGGTCAGTGGTCTCAGCTCTCAGAGGGGGCGCATTTTTCAAGCTTGGTACTCGCATTGAACAGACAAAGTTCGCAAACTGAATGGCGGCTTTATTTGTCAACCGTAATTAACATAATCAAGGGGTCGAACATGCTAATATCCATAACCGATCGATAACTGGACTCATTTTCTACCAAGCAAACCAGCGGGATTTGTCATAGGTTTGCGTGCGTAATAGAATAACCGTGAATTTAGTGTCACCCCCGTGGCCTAATATAACCAGAGAAGATGCCCACGTATTCCAGCTCATTAGCATTTCAATATTTTGTTTCTCATGGCTCCAACGTTAATGTCCACCTATTGGCGGAATTGCTTCATGCTATTGGCTAGTTTTACCAGGTCACTCACAGTCGGAAACTAAATCCTCCTAATCCCATTTAGTCCATACAGGACCAACGCAATAATAGCGCTATAATGATCAACGCCGTCAGGCATTGGTCCTTAGGCTGCGTTCACATAGAAGTATACTATTCGGGTATACGGTGCATGTTTTGCAGGTGCACGCGTATAGCTTAAATCGAGCAAGACAAATTCATAGTACCGGGTCACATAAGGTTATGATCACATAGAAGTATACTATTCGGGTATACGGTGCACGTTTTGCAGGTGGAGGCCTACGCGTATAGCTTAAATCGAGCAAGGTAATTTCATAGTACCGGGTCACATAAGAGGGCACTCAAGTTCGAAAAGGCCGTATACCTGCGTATAGTAGTATATTGGGAATAAGTGAGAATCGTGCGTGTTCGATTTTAGTGCAGCGTATACCGTCCTAATTTTAAAACTAAACCATAGGCCTATGTGGGTAAATTCATTTTTTTTAAATAGATGCACTATCTAATTCTGCACATTATGACACCTCATTGAATGCAATGTGACCTCAAGAAGTAAAGTTACAAGCATTTGACGAAGAAAATTGGTAAACTAACATATCATGCCTAGACTCGCTAATCACTATACGAAATACGCTCATTCGATCAGGCTGAGTTCACATAGTATACTCCTATATGAACTCAGCCTGATCGAATGAGCGTATTTTGTATAGCGAATACCGTATACCACTGTATACCGTATACTTCTATGTGAACTCAACCTTACAGATTTGTTCGCTACCCGCAGCAGCGTACTCTCATTATAATAAAAGGTGATCAAACCAAACCAGTTGATGACCTACGTCATTAATCCAAATATGGAAAATAGCCCCGCCCATCATTCGGGCCATCATTTAACCACATAATTCATGAATTGGGACTCTCAAGTCATCTCAAGCATGGAGCTATTAAAGAGATATCAAGCATATAGGTATCTGAAAGCCATATTACAACATTTTCATCCGCTTCTCTGATTTTCATACAAAATAGATTAGCAATTCTTTGCCATAAAATGATAGTTGTTACTGTCAGATATATCCCCTTTTATTTTTGAGCCGAACAACTACGGCAAAGCAAAGAAAATTGGAATTTACTACCAGCGCATATTTCGCCAATACGTACCACTCTTTCGGTCATGTTATGGTACGACCCTTTGTTGTGTATGTAGATCACCGTCCCGCACGCCGTGTACGTAATGTGTGTTATGAACATCATGTATGCGTTCGACTAATAATTCCATCGTTTTAATAAAACGCCGTTATTCAAAATTTTTGACAAAATTACGGCACCTAGAGTTTTGATTTTTGCAGGGTATGTTGGTTTAATAAAGTACAATATAATCGTGTGAGGGCGTCCTCCTCAGCAAATGTTATAATATGGCTTTAATCGATTGATTTTGATAATGCAATACAAAGCAATACAAAACTTTTGAGGTCGCTTATTACCAGTGTAAATCGGGCTATGAAAGTTTTTTTTTGCTATATCAGTGTAGAGAATAATGTAAGCCTATTCAGTGTTAACAAAGTGTCATTTGTATGATTCTAGGTTTGTTTTCTGTTTTTATTTAACATTGTCGCATTTGTCGATAGGCCTAGCCGTGATAACATTTTAAAAAAAATAGAAGAACATTAATTCTACACACCGTTTATTTGGAACTTAAAGACCCATTCACATATTCAGTGATCCCAGCGCAAGTGTAAAAAATTGAAATTGTTTATAAATTTCTCAAAAGTAAAGGATAAGTCATTCAAATTGTCATATGGTATGTTTGAAATGAAAAATCTGGTAAAAAATTAAGAAAACAGCAGTACTGACAAAGTTGAAGCCCCTTTGAAATACATGTAGCTAATTTAGATACTGTCAGTATCTAAATTACAGATTCGTTTAAGGGATCTGGAATGAGCGTTTTGGGCGTTTCGACAGTTTTTTTTTGTGGGACATGAGAGCACATCAGACATATCGAATTGCATTCTGAATACGAAGAATGTCTTTCTGATATCAAATAATTTTCATTTTTGAAATTCACGGTATAATACAAATTTTATGACAAATTATTAAAAGTTGATATTTTTCACATTTTTGATATATAACAGTCCTCGAAGTAAATTTTACAAATTTAATGATATATTCTTAAAGTGTATACATGTAGCTGGGAGGAAAAGCCGACGATCGATTGAAAATTTTGACCTTTCATATTGAAGATATGGATTTGGATTTTTTTTTCTTAAAAGACCTAATCTTTTTCTGGTGTTTTGGGGAAAAATCCATATCTTCAATATTTCTTTAATCCTGAAGGAATGAAAGGCCTGTGGTATATTTGAATTTAGGTTTTTGATTTAAACTATTTTAATATCAAATGTGTTCTCGTTTTAATCGAGGGGCATGGGTTCACCACTTTTCCTGTTAAGGGGGTACCCCTGGCGAATTTTGTGCCTTTTTTTGCATTTTTCTCAAAAATTATGGTGCATTAGTGACAATTAAGATATGTATATTATAGGGACAAGGACTACAACTGCTGCACTGAAAATTCAGCAACTCAAGGCATGTAGTTATTGATTTATTGATCAAATATTGGTTTTCCCTCATTTTTGACTGTAACTCCACAACTGTTGTCTTGCTGAAATAAAATTTCCAGTGCAGTAGTTGTAGTCCTTGTCCCTGTAATATACATATCTTACTTGTCATCAATGCTCTATAATTTTTGAGAAAAATGCAAAAATAGGCACAAAATCGGGCAGGGGTGTAGTACCCCTTAACCGTGGCAACGGCTCTCCGTTGAAAGCAATACTTTCCTGGTCTTTGTTTTATTTCAAAGTATAGTACAAACAAGACAAAACAAGACAAAATTTAAAAAGGTCTCTGTTGAAATTGCGTTGAAATTCTGTACTCGTTTTATCAATTTTTGGCAACCGTCTGTTTGAATGAGGCGAGGCCCAAATCCACCAAAAAGGGAACGCTACAAAATTAAATGTTTATAGGCCTATTTAAGCACGATATGAGTCCAATAGATTACCGTGACCATCGTGCAGATCATGTTAAATTTGCCGTATTTGGCAGAGATACAGTACTTAAAGCCTTAATATACGATTTCCGTCAAATTTTGATTTTGTTATTATTTATCAAAATGTTGAAATAATATTAGTAATAAATGACGGGAAAGGGTTGCTGTCCATTTTAGGTTGAAATAACAAGGAAAAGTGAAAGAAACCCCACTGGTTATTTTGGCCATTTAACACGCAATTCTATGGGAGGACATACACTGCAAAAATTGTGTCTTACCTGAGGACACTATTTAAGACGCGACTTTGATGACACTTTCTAGCCATGTCCTTATGCAAGTCATGTCTTGCATGGAGACATGGCTTGTGGAAAGACAGGACTTTGAGCTATGTCCTTATCCAAGACATGACTAGCTACAAGACATCAACAAAGTATGTAGCTAGCCTTAAGTCATGTCTTAATTATAAGAGCAGAATGGGACATGTCTTACTTCATGTCCTAATTAAAGACACATTATCGAATAAGTGACTTCTAACAAGTCGCTAATTCTTCGAGTCATGTCTTATCACAATTTCACATGTCTCTAAACTAGACATGACTTATATGCATAAAGTCATGACTAACCACAAGACATTATGATATGTGACTTGCACAAAGACATGTCTACTGAGGACATGTCTCAATGCTAGACACAATTTTTGCAGTGTATTATCATAATTTTAAATTATGATAATATGTCGAACTTTGCTCTGTTGACCTACAAAGACAACAAATTTGGTCGATTCCATTTAGGTGCAAGTTGGGACATGTGTAAACATTACAAACATGCAATAAAATCAGGTTGAAAAAAATTAACCAATTTCATATTATAAGATCGTACATTATGTCTTTAAAGGAGTATTTCGTGATCCTATCATCCTCTTTTTATGACCTTTGTCAGTAGATATATCCACGAAAAAAGCTTATTCCGAAAATTTCAGTTGATTCCGATTTTGCGTTTGCGAGTGATGGATGCTTGCGCTTATGTGTATTACACTGCTCTGTAGACTATGTGTTGTAATTTTGTTCTGGTGCACCAGAACGAAATTCAAACTTCGCGATATCTTTGCTAAACTAATTAATCCGCAAGAAATTTTTGTACATAAACAATATGTAGTAGTTTCCAGTTATGATACCTTTTTTGAGAAAAGTGGAGAGTGGATGATGCTGTGGATCACGAAATGAGCCAAGGGAACGTTCATAAATACCTTGGTGTGGAGGGGGGGGCTGGGAAATTTTGATTTCAGTGAAAACTTTTGACCCCCTGTCTGTATAGTAAACTTTAAAAAAAAAAACCTCTTTATGGACTCAAAACTTTTGAACCCCCTACCCTTTGTATAAACCCAAACTTTTGTACCCCCCCACACACACACCCCCTACCCCCCCAGCACACATACCGGTAATGAAGGTATACTTAAAATACACTGCTCTTGTTCAGGTAATGATTTATTTTACTATAGTGGATTACATTTATTTACAAATGCACAACCTGTAATATCAGATATCTAAGGCCTAAATTGTCCATAAGTTCATGACATCATCGAATATATTGCTTTCAAACGAGGTCTCATAAGTTATTGCACGGATGTATCAGGGGCGTAGCCAGCTTCCTTGGTCGGGGGGGGGGGCAAAATAAAATGTTTGGGGCACAGACGATAATCAATCAATCAATCAATCAATCAATATTTTATTAACATTCACCAAACAAACTGGTATAGTTAATATTTACAAATACAAATATTTACAATTGAAATTGTAATATTAAAGTTACAAGTACAAATATGAATATTTACAATTATAAAAGAAATATAAATTAGTCTTAATAATAATAGACAATATTAAAAGTGGCGCTCAAGTCCACGTTGTATTGAGCCTATAGAATAAAAATATGGCAGGGGTTCTCTAAGCCCAAATGGGAACTTTGTTATTATCTATAAGTCCATGTTCGTTCGTGAATCAAAAGCTGATTTGACGAATTTGGTTATTGGAGTAATACTGTCAAAATCACTTGCACTCATTATAAGTTTGAAAATGTCAGTGTATACCATACCATCAATATCCTACATTTCATGTATTGTAGATAATAAATCTTGGCGAGGGTTGGTATAGAAAGGACATATCATTACAAAATGAAATTCACCCCGAGGAAATTCATCCTCCATCTTATTTAAATTACAAAGTGTACACATTCTATTCTCTCGATTAATTTTTGGAGAGAAGTGACGCCCTTTTAGATCATGAGATTATGTGCGCTTATTCTTAATTTACAAAATGCAGCCCTGGAAGATCTTTTAGCGATAGTAACATAATTTTCTGTACTGAAAGAGTTTTTGAATGTACAATATGTTCTGAGTTTATGACTAAAATTATTAAAATGATTAACCCAAAGATTGTTATAGACGAGTTGAAGTTTAGATACAATAATTATGAACTCCGAGTATAATTTTGCAAACCTTAATGTGAATAGATTCACTTGGAAGTTTATCACATGTTGTAAGAAAGTTTGAGTCGTTCAGTTTGTTTAACAAATATGGTGCCCAAACCTCACATCCATAGCTAAGGATTGGTTGGATGAGGGTCTGAAATAATGTCATGCTACATTTGTAGGAGTCACTTATAAAATTAACAATAAACAATCATTGCAGTTGCTTAATTAAGGGGGTACTACACCCCCAATTTTTTGCCTATGTTGCATTTTTCTCAAAAATTATAGGACATTGGTGACAAGTAAGATATATACTGGACGATATGTGGGTGTAGCGAGCAAAGAATTTGAATTTGACATTATTTTCGCCCATGATCGGGATGAAAAGGGCTATACTGTGACAATGTGCGCATGTAGCTCGCAAAATATTTTGACCCATCAAATTGATATTTAAAAAACAAAAACATTTTAACCCCCTTATGGGTGTCAAAACTCTCTTGACACCCCCCCCCCCCTCCAAGCCATTTGAAATATGAAGTTTCTATTCCATTTAGTTTTCAAGAAATTGCTAGTTTAAGGGCTGGGGTATGAACGTTTGGACAGTATTTATTGTGGGACATTAGAGCACATCAGACATATCGAATTGCATTCTGAATACGAAGAATGTCATTCTGATATCAAATAATTTTGATTTTTGAAATTCGCAATTTAATACACATTTTATGGCAAATCATTAAAAATTGATATTATTGATATTTAACAGTACTTGGAGTAAACTTTATAAATCTGATGATTTATACTTAAAGGTGAACCTCATTGAAAATAAAGTTACATATCAATGGAAAGCTTATGATGTCAGGATACTAAAAATTATTTTTCCGATTTTTTTGATGGCCAATAAAGCTGAAAAATTAAAAAAATGAATGAATTTTTGGTCTTTTTTAAGGCGCCCAAAAAAAGCACCCAAATCAATCGTCTATGACCTTGAGAATGCTCGTGACGTAAGCTCAGGGTTCGCAGTCACGTGATCCTACTCGGAAACATGTAACCAAGACTTGCTTCCTGTACTTTGCAAGCTGCCCGGCAAGTCTGATTTTCACAATAAAGCTTGAAATTAGAGGAATCTTCAAGTTGCTGGTTCCTTCTATATATATTAAAAATAATAGAATTATTGTCAGCACATAAATTTTCCGTAAATTTTTGACAAAATCAGTCATAACTCGCTGGGTATAATTGGGTACCGTAATTGAGTTTGAATTTCGCGCTGGGATCAATTCCATGCGCAAACTTGCTGCTACCGCTCATGTCATGGACTGAATAAACATGATCGAAAAACAAATTACATACTTGTTTGTGACATTTCTATTCTTGATTCATTTGAAAATATCTGATATTTAAAAATATCGTCTTGCAGTAATCAAAACATTAATAAAAAAAACCGCCGATTTCATCAAATCCAGCCCATAAAGGTTTTCATATTTAGCGCATTGCGGTAAATACATTCTTTCCACGCAATCACGATTGAAAGAAACATACTTTATTATAAAATAAGTACAATTGAGGCTTAGTAGATGGAATTCTGAAATCTGAATAAAATTAAAATAGTTTGACTTGTGTCACGATTCTTTAATGATAGTACAACCAGTGTACGGTACTGAAAAAGTGAAACATTCATGTTTTATGGATTTATACCGAACACGATGCGTAAATTGCTGCTGAAGAAATAGCATTTACCCGACCAAGGTGTGTACGCGCAAACACAGCGAGTCGCCAAGTTCGTCCTCCGGTATAGCACTTGCGGTGCGGTGCGTGTTGCAGCAGATTTGATCAAGTCTGCTTTTGTATGCATTTTCGCAATTAAGCTTGAAATTAGAGGAATATTCAAGTTGCAAATAATAGAATTATTGTCAACACATAAATTTTCCGTAAATTTTGGACAAAATCAGTCGAAACTGGCTGGGTATAATTGGGTTATTGAGTTCGAATTTCGCGCTGTGATCAATTCCATGCGCAAATGCTTGCTGCGACCGGTGACCGGTCATGGCATAATAATATAAACATCAAATTAAATACTTGCTTATCAAGTGACATTCCCTGTTCTTGATTCATTTTAAAATATCTGATTTCTAAAAATATTGTCTTGCAGTAATCAAAAAAGATTTCAATAAATCCAGCTCATAAAAAGGTTTTCATATCTAGCGCCGTGATCATTCCCCGGTCGGATATCATTCATTGCGGAAAATATTCTTTCCATGAATTGACAATTGAAAGAAACAAATACTTTATAAATACAATTTAGGCTTGGTAGACCGTTATTTGATGGAATTCTGAAATCTAAATTATAATATTGTCATTTCTGTCACAGTTATTGATGATAGCACAATCGGTGTAGCCCTACTGAAAAAGAAAAACATTCATGTAATTGTTGTATGGATGATGGTAGTAGCGAAATACTGAAGAAATTGCAGGAGCTGATGTCTGCGAGGCGGATATGCCCAAACAGCGCTAGCCTTCGTCTTCCGGGAGCACTTCTCTGTGTATTAGCTGATTTGATCAATCGTTCCTTGATATTTGGAACATTTACAGGAATAAAGTTTGCTGATGAAGTAGCAATAAGTTGGAAATATCAGAATGTGAATATCAAATCGGTCATTTTGTCTGCAAGTAGCCTACAGTGCAGTCGCGGATACCGAACACTCGGCGACTCAGTCATTGAGTTCATCCCGTATGTATCTACGAGTTCGCCTATCATACATGACCGGTTGTAAAGCTAAGAAATAACTAAAAAATCCTGTACATGTACCTTATTCTATTCCTTCATTTTCTCATTGTGATAAGTTTATCTCAACTTGGTGTGACGATCTGAACTGGTAGCACTAGCAGTTATTTTTGGCAATCTGTTTTCATTCCGGTTCTTCGGCGAATCTTTGCTCTTCGTGCTTTACTGTAATATTCCTTATGCATATCGTGGTTGGCTTGGCCTATCCCAAATCACCCCGGCCAGCACTTTTTCCATTTTTATCCACACACTTTATTCAGGAACTTCATTCTTGATTTGATCATGATGTTTCCTTCATGTTATTCTTATTTTATTGAAGATATTTTTCATGTAAAGTAAGTTGACAATGACTTAATTCGTACATTGGCCCGATGCATGCCACAGTAATGCATGGACATTGTGTTTACAATCAAACCCGGAAGTAACTGTGTGTCCCCGAGCTGACGTCATCAACGAAAGCGCCCAATTTGAACGATTTCGTTTTGTAATTTAGGGGGGGTGCCAATATCCAATCTTTGCATGGAGATTTTGTCTAGCCTGGTACGTTAGGCAAATAAAAATATTCTTTTCTGCTTCCTGACATCATAAGCTTTCCATTGATATATAACTTTATTTTCAATGAGGTTCACCTTTAAAGTGTATGTAGGTGGGATGAAAAGCCGACGATCAATTGAACATTTTGACCTTTCGTATTGAAGATATGGATTTTTTTCCCAAAACACCAACAAAAATTTGGTCTTTTTGGGAAAAAATCCATATCTTCAATATTAAAGGTCAAAATTTTCAATTGACCGTCGGCTTTTCCTCCCTGCTACATACACTTTAAGAATATGTCATTAGATTTATATAATTTACTTCGAGGACTGTCATATATCAAAAATTTGAAAAATATCAAATTTTTATATATTGTCATAAAATTCGTATTATATTGTGATTTTCAAAAAATGAAAATTATTTGATATCAGAAAGACATGCTTCGTATTCAGAATGCAATTCGATAGTTCTGAGGTGCTCCCATGTCCCACAAAAAATACTGTCGAAACGCAATAAACGCTCATTTTAGATCCCTTAAATGTGCCATGAAAACGGAATAGAACGCTCGGTTTACAGATTTAACAATATGCCAGAAAAGATTCTACAGACTCTTCTGGACATTTTAAAAGTATGACATTTCCATTTGAAACATCTGTCAAACGACGCGGAAATTTCATGGGGCTAGCCCCTATACTGCTATAATAGGTTATTCTTTTTATCATTTCTTGCAACAAGCTGACTAATTTCACGAATTTGTGATCATTTTCAACAAAATCAGATCAATTTTAATTTTTGCCCCTGTGGAGGCAAAGTTAGACATATGACGTCACAATTCGCCAGCGAAGTGTTACGTGTAATCCGATTATCACTATGTCAACTGGATCACGCTTTTAATTTCTGCACTACGATCGAAATGATCGCAACACAAAGTCTATGGCATGTACTACCGATTCCAAATGGTGCGTGATCCAGTTACCAAGGAGTATGTAACCACTTCGCTGGCGAATGTTCTGTGCATATACCCATAACCTTACGTCATTAGTATACTTTTTCTGAATACTGTAACGGGAAGTTCATTGCCAGTTCGATAAACAGTGGCGTACCGTGGCCGCCCCAACCCCGGGGGGCTGAAGAAAATTCAATTTTGCCGCCCCTTCCTCAACAGCCCGAAAAGGTTGACCCAATTTTTTTCTCGGTCGTTTGAAAAAGTAGAGCAAAAAAAAAAAAAAAAAACCGGTTTCAGGCGCTAGCGCCCTAATAAAGCAGCACATTTTGATGTATAGTCACCATTTTTTTCAAATTTTTTATGCTTTATCAAAATTTTCAGCCCTTTTTTATTTACTAATTCTTTTTCCCGCCCCCTTCGTTTATGCCGCCCCTGTTTTTTGCCGCCCCTTCATTTTTGCCGCCCCCTGCTTTTACCCCGGGGGGCTGGCGCCCCCAAAGCCCCCCCCCCCCAAAAAAAATACGCGCATGATAAATTTATCATAATTTATCATAAAACAAATAAGGCCAACAAATTCTTCAGTCCCAAGTTATTTTCATAGATCATGTGTTTTCTCACGGAAATAGATGTTTACAACTTTGGTTAAAAACACCTAACAATAGGTACCTATTTTCCGTTTCCGTGTTCATAATAATGGAGCAACAAAGACTATTATGATAGTAACCCGATTTAGGGCAATTCAAACGGATAAGCCATGTTAATGTGTAATTTATATAACTTGTTATGAAGGACGAATATTCACAATTTGGTAAACAAGTTCCCCCTGGCACCAAATGACACTTTTATGTGTACACAGGCGGATCTTTTTTTTTTTTTTTTTTTTTTTTTTTTTTGTATTTTCGTTTCTTTTTAAGGGGGTACTACACCCCTGTGGTAAATTTGTGACTATTTTTGCATTTTCGGAGTACCTTTAGAATACCCTACCACATCGACTGCGCCGCGAAGCGGCACCTTTTTTTGTAAAACTACACCGACGTCCGCGCGAATTACTTATGAACGGGATAGATTTAAATTAAGTTAGAGGTATATGAGTCAGGTTTTTAAAAAAGGATGTCGGCGTTTGACTTAATGAAGTTTGCATTCATCAAGGTAATAAGTGTTAGTACGATTAAATTATTATGGTTACTTCTAGATAGTAGTAATGTCATTTGAATTTTATTTAAGCATAATGAAATTCGCGGGGAAAAAATTGCCCCTTCACACTCCTATTAATCAGACCAGGGATCAGACTCCATGCGGGGAACTGAACACCCCCCCCCCCTTTCAATGTGCTGCGCACGCCACTACGGGAAAGCAAGAAATGGAAGGAGATAAAGAAAGAAACTGAGAGAAAAAAGGAAAGACAAAGAAAAAATAAGTCAAAAGGGTGTTTGGTACACAAATTACGCAAAAGATTATGCTAAAGGAAATCGTTTGTAAAATGGGGGCAACAAATTGTACCACATCACTGACCGAGTAGGCCCTAATAATTGAGCTGTTAAATCGATACCAATTGTCATGATTACCATTTTCCATCGTTTATGCTAACCGCTCCCGTTTACTAACCGCTCCTGTTTACTCATCTAGCGGTGGCTCGTGAGAAGCGCGGCCGGGACCCGCTATTTATAGTAATTATAATTATTGTGACGTATAAGAGGCCGATTCTAATTGGTTATGAATGATTATATAATTCTAATTATTATGATGGATTAGAGGGCGATGGTAGTTAATTAATAATTATGACATAATAATAATGAGTGTGAGGGATTAAGAGGGTTGTTGTAAGTAATTAACAATGATTGTTAATAGTGATTAAAGTTATATTGATAAGAGGAATGTTAATTGTTAATGAGTGGTTTGATTAAGAATGAGTAGCATTTATTTCATGGAGTAAATACGTTAAGGGGGAATAATACCCTGATTTTCATCAGTACCCCTCTTCTTTTTTTTCTTGCAAATTTATAAAGTATATACATAAATATATTCATCACCTCATGTCATGAACTTGAAATATATCTACATACAAAGTGTTTTTAAACCATTTTAGTAAGTCATTTTAGCTCCATATATTTTTTGTTTACTGTATCCTAGTAACTCAGATGTCAGTGTGTTTCATAACAAACCATAATTTATAATATTCAATATTTTCAAGTAGAGTACAATCAGTACATGAATAGAATACATTAAATCCTTTGTTATACTCTCTATAGAAAATCTAGTGGTGCATGCAAAATATAACACTGAATAAATTAAATAAACACTTACACAATGGAAGCATAGATTGTGATGATTCACCATGGCAGCGAAATTACAGCGCTTTGAATCCTTCAAGATCTAGCTGGAAAAAGGCGCTATATAAATCAGAAATTTATTTATTTTTAATTTATTTTATAGTCATTAGTCAATTTAATACTATAGTGTGTTGTTAGGAGAAGAAAAGGCTATTAGGTCACCGTATGTCAGGTTATAGGTCAATTGGTTCAGGTCAAATTTAAGCATCAATTTTGAATACACATGTGAGAGTTTGTGATATCATAATGAGGCATAATTTTGATATTCTGTCTTTAACTGGATATATATCGAGAAGTGCAAGGTGGATATACTAATATACTTTGGGATGTAAATGGTGAGTACAATTTAGAATGCCTAGTTGAGATGGATTTCACAAATAAATATAAAATAGTTACCAAAATCACAAAAGTTAAGCTTACGGAAAACTACCCAATATGGTGGTATAGGTGACAATTTTTTTCAACATTGCTGCAGTATGGTTGTGGTAACCTGTTACCTATGGCTTAATTAAGTTTCAGTGAAATAATGTCGCAAGTTAAAAATACAAAATATAGCTCAACATTGAAAATAGAAGCATTTTAACCAGTTCCTTTTTTGATAGTTGTGGAGCACCAAGTTCATGAAGTCATAAAAGAAATCAGGAACCACTTATTCCCATTTTATATATCAACTTTATTTTCCTAATGTGTTAGCAACACATAACCAAAATTTTAACGAAATCCGTTGATAGTAAGCTTTCCAAAATGAAGTGAATTTAAATCATCAGTGATGTACCACCTTTTGGCTTCTACATTTAAAAGCATGTAAGCCGCTACGCTGATACCGATGCCACCAATAAAACGAGAAGATTTGCCCCTTCGTTTTGCATACCACTTGTGTCCATTTTTGTTGTTGTAATTTCTTCACAAAATGCAAAAAAATGCAAAAAAAAAAAAAAAAAAATCAATGGGTGTAGTACCCCATTAAGTAGCATTATCTTAATACTAATAACGGCGTGTCCGTCCGTCCGTCCCTCTGTCCGCGCGCTATCGCGTGCGTGCCCCCGGGCTATTTTTTATTTCTTTCTGTATAAATAATCATAAATAACGAACCGCCTGTCTTGGATCACTGAAATTCCAGTGTAGTAATTGGATTCCTTGCCCCTATAATATACAAAACTTTTATTACCAGTATATTATTAGTTTTTGAGAAAAATGTAAAAATAGACACAAATTTAGCGAGGGGTATAGTACCACCTTAAATAACAAATTCTGGTTTTCCAGTGCACGAGGTCGTCAGGGTGATACTAATTTAGTGCTTTTAATTTCTAGTGTAATGGCTCTCTATACACAAATGAACAAACACAATGGAGAGGGGTCATTTTGCCATGATTCGGGAGGATTGTCGCCCGCCTGGCTGTAATCAAACGAGCAGGAAATCTTGCAAATGTATACAATTTATTGATCTCGTGGTACACTCGAAATTCCTCCTTTTGTAGATTTGAAGTGGGAATTAAATATAGGCTACGCATCTTGAACCGGAACGAACAAACACAAACGATATTTACTTTAATATTGCAAGAGGAAATAAAAATTCACGATGCGTAACTCCTACTTGTAAGGAAAATAGTTATGATTAACCATGCAGTGATGTTAATCGCCGGTATGAGCAAGTAAGAATTCAGAGAATGTTAGGAATTAGATTAGGTTAACCCCGTAAGCTGTATAGTCGAGGATAGAGCCCGGGGGGGCACTCCAACTTTGGAGGTGACGCGTATGTAGGGCTGTTAAGACCCCCTTTTTCAGCATCGCTGTCACCCAAAGACCCCATATTTTTTTTACGAACACATACTCTGTCCCAGCTCTGTCACCCGAAGACCCCATATGTTTCCATTTGATCTGTCACCCAAAGACCCTTACAAGTTCAATTTGAACAGGAACTTTCATTTATCACTGATTTTGTTACTTATTTTGAAAAAACAATGAAATTTGAAGCCATTTAGAACTAGAAATTCGATTTTCGAGGTTTTTGCGGCGCTGTTTCGGCTCTCACCCAAAGATTCCATTTATAAAAAGGTCATGTTCTCACCCAATGACCCCATATTTTTTACATTTTGCTCTCACCGAATGCCAAAATCATGCTCTCACCCAATGACCCCATATTTTTTACATTTTGCTCTCACCGAATGCCCCTTAGTGCGAAAGTGCCAGCCCTACACCTATATCCATTTCATATTGAAGTGCCCCCGGGGATAGAGACCATTGATCCCCCTCCCCCCAATAACAATGTTGATCGGGTCTTAATATCATCAGGCCCCATGTTGGACTTTGCAACATTGATTCGTGGGGAAAGGGGAGAGATATGGCTTACAGGAGGGTTGAGGCTACATGTAGAACATTACTTAAACAACATCCATCAAAATTTACGTGACTGGGAATGAAAACAATGAGTACAATAATTATTGACCACGTGTCCCAACACAATATTTCTATGATTGTCTCTGGCGAAAGCAAAATATTTCATCTAAATCTGGTTTTCGTCTCATAACTCAAAAACGGAATGTCGCACGAGGTTCATATTGCACTTGATTTGGGAGGAGACAATACCCTTTTCAATCATAATAAAATTGTTGTTGAAAAAAATAGTTAATTTAGGGACTGGTCACGGAAAACACCCCTATGCTAACTTACACATATTTCGTAATTATCACTCTAAAATGCATGATACTGAGTTAAATTTTATTTTTGTCTCAGAAAATATAGAAAAAAGAAGGGCGGACATTGGCACAAATTAATAGAATGATAAAAATAACATGATGAAAGATATTGTAAAATAATGATAAAAAAGAAAAGAAATCTAAATATATTCAGGGTTTGAAAGAGCACACTAAAAATTGTCCATACACTAGCTTCATTTCAATGAGCAATGGCTAATTTTCTTTAAATTGCAAATTTTGTGCAAAAAGTTACTATTTTCGCCTGTTTTGTCAAACGGTTGTAAATTCAATGAAACTAGCGGTTACCCGTCTTTCGCGGTTCGTAAATAAATGCAATTTTACAAATACATCATTACCCTCCGAGGTTTTATTGCGAACAATTTTACCAACTCTCTAATTGATCGATTGATCAGTCGTTTCATTTTAATCAACTTCTTCTTTGTTGCTCCCCCCCTCCGTGTTGTCCCCAGCCTCCCGTTTTTTCCACTGTTCCCTTTAATGTGTTCCAATATTTGTAATGACACCCTCTCTGAATATGTTTTTGTAAATGGGGGGGTACCTCAGGGTACAAAACTGGGCCCGCTGGGTTTTCAGATTTTAATGAATGATGCCGCAACTGATGCAAAAACAGAGTACCGGCACTGGAAGTATGTTGATGTTACAGTATATGATTACAGTTGATGATATGACTTTTGCAGAAAACCGTAATGTAAAGCAATAAGGTGGCTTACAGGATGACCTAAACAAATTTGAGGATTGGTCTGAGACTAATGGTTTGAAACTCAACCTTTCAAAATGTCAGGCTCTTCAGATTAATTTGGGCAAATCTGAACCTCTTTTCTCCGAGCTTACTATTGGCAATGAACCCCTTTCTGTTGTTAATAAAGCTAAAGGTTTTGGCTTATGAGTGCAAAATTACCTTAAATGGGATGGGATGCCCAGCTCAATAATATTCTTGTGGCAGCCAATAGGAGGCTTTTTATGCTCTGTTCATTTAAAAAAATGGATTTGACGAGCAGGAGCTCCCTGTAGTTCTCAAGAGTTATCTCAGACCTGTCATGGAATATTCCGCTGCTGTCTGGCATTTAGGTATTACAGTTAAACAAAGAAATGGATTAGGAAGAATTCAAAGAAGGGCATGTAAAACCATTTTAGGCCCTGAGTACACCACCTATATATAGCAGTCAACATTAATAGGTAAATTTTCACGGGAAAATTTTCTGGACACGTTACCAATGCGTATCAATGTGTGTGTAACCTCAAGCCTGATCTCTGACCCTCGGCGGTGACCTCGCTATTCAAGTCTTAGTAATTTTGAATTGGAATAGTACTTTTGACCGCAATTTTGATAGAAATTTGTGCATTGCAAATTTATTGAATATTATGTTATCTTAATTTTTTCACAATATCATCAAATTGTAATTTCAAAAATATCTATCTGCGGAAAAAAATATTTATCTACGGAAACTCTTACCATAACATTATTAACTTGCGACAAGTAACTTATTTTGCATCAAAGGAGGCATTCTTCCTATTCAAATACATTGGAAGAACACCCGCTGTGCTCGGGGTCACATTCCATAATGCTAATATGTCTGCGCCCATGGGTGTCACGTGTCCAGAAAATTTTCCCGTGAAAATGTACCTATTAATTCTGACTGTATAGTCTCACTTCCCTGCTATAATGATGCTTTGTTATCATGTAACCTTGAATCCCTTGATACAAGGAGAACAAATCAGTGTTTGAAATTTGCCATTGGTCTCCCAGATAATATCAGATGTAAACACCTGCTGCCACCAACACGTATTCAATCGCATGGCAGGAACCTCCGTAATGCAAATTCTGTATCCCAATTTAAAATCAGAACATCTCGTTTTCGTACTGCAATTTGGCCATAGACCCTGGAAGAGGGTCTATGATTTGGCCGGTAGGCCACGATGTTATTTTTAATAAAATTGAATTGAATTGAATTGAATTGAATTGAATTGAATTGAATTGAATATGCGGGTCAAGGTGATCCATTCAAGATTGAAACTTTAATCAGGTCATCCCCTTTCAAGCCTATTCTGAAAATACTAAGAATAACACAAAATATTATGAGCATGCATATGAAAATTTCAGAAAATTGTGTAAAAAAGTGAAAAAATTTACCGAAAATATTTGTTTAAATATGTAAAATAAGATAAAAAAATATAACAAAAACACACAAACTTTGAGAAAATATTTACAAAAAATTGCAATTTCCAAAAATATTGTAATAACACAAACATTCAGAACACTTACTGAAACAATGCAAAATTTCAGGAGATATTCTAAAATAACACAAAATTTCAGGAAATATATTCTAAAATAACCCAAAATTTCATTAATAAAAATTCCCTTTAAAAGGGAAAGCCAGCTTCAATACAGAAGAGGTCTTGTAATTAGTTTGGGTGGAACGTATTTTTAAGATCATGCTTTTTTAGGATCCAACATGTTTCATGACAGTCCACCAAACCATCAATGATGAGAATATGCACACAGAAACAGCAAACCAAACATTAACTCCTATAACTTCCTGTCAACTCTTTAATCCATTACTCCAAATTGTTCTGTCTTTTTGTCTTTTCTGCCTTTTAAACTTTTTGAATGTGATATTGTTAGTCCGATACTCCGGCGAAGTTATGAATTCCATATAGTCTGCATTGTGTGTTTTGTCTTCAATTATTTTGTTGAATGCCATAATAATTATTTAATAATCAATGTGATCAAATAAAAAAGGTGGATTCACATTAGTCATTTTATTTATAATTGATAGAATAATACAATAATTCATTTGTTTACCTACCTATTTATAATACATGTCAAATGGGGGTATATTCTTCAATAGGCCTACATGTATATATGCCCATATCATAGATAGGCCCTGAAATTGCATCGGATTATTCCCGTTGAAAAGACAAAACCGATGTTTAAGATATCAACTATTTCATTAATGACATTTTGAGTCATAGGATATTTTTACTTTGACTTTTACGTCCACAAAGGTTTTACATGTTATCAATACACTCACATCTCATGCTGTGCTGGTCTCCAGGAGGCCTGCAAATGTAAATCTAAGTACGCCTGATACCACGGATACTATAATTTTCGTTTGTTGATATGCTGTGGAAACTATTATAGGCCTGGCATATAACTTATAATGTAATAAAATTTCCTTCAAACCATAACTTTTGAAATTCTCACTCGTTTTCATTCGTTGAAACGGCAAAACATACTTTCTTTTTCTTACAAATCGAATAACAGGTCTTACATATATTTTCACCATAAAAAGTTCCGCAAAGTAATTCAAACCAATGCTAGTACCCCCGTAATATCTTTAGCAAACAAAGACGATCTCCAAATTAGATAGCCAGCTCTTAGCTGGCGAAAAGGTGAAAAAGTGAAAATTTCAGAAAACAGTTGAAGAACATCTAATATAACAAAATAATGAAAAAATAACTTGGTTTTTTAAGGTTATAGGCCTACTTTGTGTCATCGAAATGCATTACATAACAAGATGGTGGTATTGTGGGAGGTGTTAGTTAAAAACTTCCCCTATCTGCGCATATTTTTGGACGTACATGTAATAATCTCTGGAGAATCAAATTAAAAAAGAAATAACGTTCAAAAGGCATGAGGAATCATGGGGGTTAAAGAACTTGGATCTGGACGTGGTGGCGTAGTGGGGGTTTGGCCCCGTGTATATTTTTGTAAGTTTAAAAGACTGGGTTTGGCCATGAGAGATGACTTTGGGGTTTAGGTTAGTCGGTCGACCAACGGATTTTGTGGCCACAGTCGGCGAAAAGGCAGATTGATATGACCTTCACTTTCTATTGAAACTCATTTGGTCATGCTTAATTCAATAAGATTTACAAATGAAAGGCTAGGTAGTTTTATTTGAAGATGGTTAATAAAAAGTGGAATTTAGTCTTTTGTAAAATTGTCATGTTATGATAAGAGATTTGCATTAATTAGCTTGGAACTTTACTATTCATGTAGTGTAAAGTGTGGCAGGGTAATATAACTCACAAGGAAGTGATGTTGTTGTAAATAAGAAATCCACCGATAAATAATCCGGGGGGCACTTCAATATGAAATGGATATAGGTGTAGGGCTGGCACTTTCGCAGTAAAGGGGCATTCGGTGAGAGCAAAATGTAAAAAATATGGGGTCATTGGGTGAGAGCATGATTTTTGGCATTCGGTGAGAGCAAAGTGTAAAAAATATGGGGTCATTGGGTGAGAACATGACCTTTGGAACCTTTGGGTGAGAGGCGAAACAGCGTCAAAAAACCTCGCAAATTGAATTTTTAGTTCAAAAAGGCTTCAAATTTCTTAGTTTTTTCAAAAATAGGTAGCAAAATCAGTGATAAATGAAAGTTGCTGTTCAAATTAAAAAATAAGGGTCTTTGGGTGACAGAACATGTGTTCGTAAAAAAATATGGGGTCTTTGGGTGAGAGCGACGCTGAAAAGGGGGTCTTAACAGCCCTACATACGCGTCAACTCCAAGGTGGGAGTGCCCCCCACCCGGGTAAATAATGTCATAGTAACAGTGTACACAAGGGCGTAAATCCGTTTTTGAAAATGGGGGACACGATGACCATTAGGGCCTATGAGTCAATGATACTTTGGCGAGAAAACGTCGCACGTCACGCGTGCGCGACGTAGGGAGGTGTCTGAGGGGGGATGTTCCCCCTAAGTGTGAAATGTTTCAAAACGAAGCCCCAATTTGAGCCATTTGGAGCACCATTTTGGCACTATTCTAGTATTATTGTAAAATTTTAGTTTAAAAAAAAGCCGAACATTTGTGAAATGACGGCCTATTATTGTGACTAATTATTGCTTTCAAAAACAAAGCGACCGGTGTCCAAATCAGAAGCGAAAGAGGTCGCTTTGTTTTTGAAAGCAATAATCATGTATGTGTAAGGGGGGGCAAAGAATCTTTTGTTTTGGGCGTGTTAAAGGGGGGGGGGGCAAAGTTTTTTTGGCACATCAAAAGGTGGGCAAAGTTTTTTTTGGCACAGCCAAAGGGGGTGGGCAAGCGATTTTTGACAGACCATTTTGGGAATTGACCACCCCGGGGTACACCACCCCTTGTAAGGAATATACTCTTAATTTCGGTGTCTTGGATCAAGTCTCTACCATAAATAATGTGCCCGAATTTGTGTTGGTGTAAAATGTATAGATAAGACTTGGGTATTTTATGTTCCATATTTGAAACAAACAATCTTAATTGCAATATTTTGAGTCCAAGAACCAAAACTGGATGCTATACTGTGACAACATTGGGCTACAAATATAAAAGTTTCAAAGATCGGCTTTCATTCATGACTTTCTTAATTGTGATGGCCTTCAAGAGATGTGGCTATTGTCAGAAAAAGAGATGGGGTTGTTTATTATGCTTGAAGAATTTAGGCAAATTATGAATAAGTGGCGGATGTATGATTTGCGGGATGATTTGTTTATGGATGACATTTGCTGTAATCAAGGAAATCATGCAAATTAAAGACTCCATTCCAGTCTAGATTGACACCTGGCAAAATCAAATTGACTACATTTTGATGAAAATAGGAAAAAACATTGACTTCATATGTGGCAAAAATTTCTTCCATTCAACAAAAAAGAAATGAAAGTTCCATTGATTTTGTAGTCAGTAGTATTATACATCCATCTACTTTACCAGGTGTTCAAAAGCAAAAGATGTAGGCCTACATAGGCCTACAGGTGGAGAATAGGCTACCGGTGCTGAAGAGTGGCACAACATTTTTTATCATTGGTTGCGACGGTATAACCTTCATATGGAACATGGGGAAAGTCAAAGATAAAATATTTAAAAATGGCTGAAAATAACTGAACAATTTCCATGTAAATCTTCAAGGTACAATTGACCATCCCAGGTCACTGATCAATTTCCATGGCCTCTTGTCAGGGATATTTCATTCGTTTCCGACCTTATAGAGGGCCACCTTAGCGACCGGAGTAGAGTGGGTGGTTACCCAGGCTGATGTACAAGTTGCATCCACCCCACCCCACCCGGCTTAACATTTGTTGTTAACATTTTTTTTGTGCAAAATCATGACATATTTCCCCACCACTAATGATTTAATACCTACACTGATTTTCTCCAATTAGGAAATGTTTAATAATAATAATACTCTTGTGGAAGGGGTTGGATTAGGGAGTCAAATTATTTCCCGCGCATTTCAGCTAAACTTTATAATTAAGAGATTAAAATTCAGAATCCAACCAACCCCTACCATGAAAATATTTCTGAATATTCCATCAGTAACATCAGTGATTCTTGTTATTCATTAGAGCACTGAAAACAATTAACATAAGTTAAATCACATACTTTATAGGGAGAGCTCCAAAACACATCCGCCGGTTGCTCGCCAGTTCCGCCCGGTTCTACCCGGTTAGATCCGGTTTGTATTGTTCTAAACAATATGGAATGTGGGTCAATTGCCACTAACTGCCGGTCACCCAGCGGTTGAGTTTTGAAGCCACCCATAAACATTAATTAGCTATTAAACATGTAGGCCTATAAGCCTAACAATACTGTACATTACAATGCACTAAAATGGGCAAAAACGGAAAACTTCAGAAGCCATGTCCAGGGGTAAAATGCCAGAATTGAACGAAATAAAGTCCATTTTCCCACTCACACCAAATCACTACAATGATTTTCACAAGTATTTTAAAACTTTGGTTCGAGATCACCCCCCCCCCCCCCCTAATTTAAGGAGTCGGTCACCCACCTTTAGCACGTCAGACATATCGAATTGCATTTTTAGGGCAAATTATTATGTAAACTTTTTTTTTAATTATAATATAGGGCGATTTTTATTATAGCACAAGTTTTGAGAAAAGTTGGAAGGTTTCATCAAAAATCCAAGTCAAGTATTCTGTGGACACATTTGTCTGAAACTATAATAGGAATATAATGTCACAATTTATTATGACGTGACAAAATAGATGTTCCCAGATCAGGCATTGCCTTTGTTAACAACAAATATAAAAATGAACACAAATTGAAGTGTAATAGTTGGATTAAAAATAAGTTAAAATCCGATATTGAAATACAGTTCAACTTCTTTTGCAGACATAATACATAAGCTGTAGTTGAAAATTTGGAATAGACACTATAGATAATAATTGTTTCTTTTCTAATCTAAACAATTTCGCTGGCGTCATCGAGGCTGTCGAGCAGAATTACCTGCATGTTATGTCAATTCAGTGTTAAATGAAATGTTCAATTCGCCGGCAGATCCGCCATGAGCTGTTATGGCGTGTGGTGGTGAACTCAACGACATGTAATCGTGGGTGCGCGCTGGTTCGAATCCGAACGGTTCTGATTTTTTCTCCTTTATTATAATGCCAGTTTGTCTGAGCTTCATTTCTTTAAATGAAATTTGTTTGAAATTAGTTTAAAAACACATTTTAAATCTTGTCCTAGCAGCATATTGATTGTTTTTAAAGATATTTGCTCCACTTTGTTGATTTACAAAGAATCTAACAAATTTCTTTTCACAAGGACCCTAAAACCCAATAGTTTTTCACCCGTCCATTTCGACCGCGCCGATAGCGCTTGATTGGCGTTGGATTCATGCTATCCCGGCATGCCATAGGATAAATAAAGTGTTGTGCTATAATAGGCTATTATATCCCGGATGTGTAACACAAGAACAAAGTAAACATTGCTCTTTCTTGTTAGAACGAGGCATTCCCTTTTTCATAATTATTATGTCATTCGTCGCAGTCGAGTTTGTTTATTTAATTCCATAGAAACGTGCTCCTCAGTTATAGGTGGCGCTATGATGAAAAGGTTTGTTCAAATACCAAAAGTTATGATGTGACTATAGGCCTAGAGGGATTTGCCAAAGTTATTTGTCAACACCCCAGAACACTGATTTCCCAAATGTGATTATAGGGGGCGTTATAGGGCTTTCTGTGTTGTCATGGTTGTGAGGTGTGCGCAGGAGAAAACAGAATTATACGGACCTTTTATGCATAGATTCAGAACTAAATAATTGTTTTCACTATATTTCAAAATAAAAAGAAGGATGATTTATTAACGCGCATTTTGATAGCCCATTTGTCCAATTTTGCTCAATATATACAATACAGCAGTGTTTTAAAAGAAAAATACCCCAATTTAAAAGTTGCAGTTATATGTATTGATTTGAAGTAAGCGCGAAGGTAATGGCGGGCTTTACGTGTTTACTGTGCTGGCATTATAACCATTGATCGCTGTAAACTGAAACTTTTAAATTCGGGCATTTTTGAAAAAGCACTACTGTGTTGTTAATATTGAACGACATTTGACGAATGGGGTATCAAAATGCGTGTAAATAAATCATGCTTCTCTCTATGTTGAAATATTGTGAAAACAATTATTAGTTCTGAATCTATAGGCGTATTTATAACAGCTGAGTTACTTTTTGTGCAGACTTTATATTGAGTTTGATGATGCGTGCAAGTTAGGTAAGGCAATGTCCCAAGCTTTACCATGCTCATCAGATTTTGGAGAAGTCTATGGTATGAAGCCAGATGAATGGAAGACCTAAGTCCATCTCAGTGTGCTGTATTATTTGATGCATTCATAGCAGGAGGCAAGGTAAGTCAACTTAGTTAGTTAGTTCTAGAAGTCTTGGAACTATCATTTTGGGAGCACGTGTGGCCGAGTGGATACGGCGCGGCGCCCGACTCATAATACATGTTGTGAGTTCGAGCCCCGCTCGTGCCAACGTGTTGTGTCCTTGGGCAAGGCACTTTATCCTCATTGCCTACTGGGTTTGGGTTGGATTAGATGTTTGTATAGTTGTTTGTTTCAATGTTGCAATATTGGCGCTGATTTAGCTGCTGCCTGCAAATTGCATTGTGTCTGTTTCGGTGTGTTTAATGTTCAATTCTAGCAATTTGACCTGCGGGTCACCATTAGAGTTCGAAATAAAAACCTTCCTTTTTTTATTTTTTTATTTAACGAGATAGGTGATTCTGTGGGTAAACTTGCCTCAAGCATACATGTATATTTACATGCCACGTTTGAAATCAGTTAACTTGACTGGCGCATCCAGGACATTGGTATGGACGCGGACTGGGCTCAATCCATCCCAATGTGCCGTGTTATTTGATGTGTAAATTACAGCGGGTAAACTGTTAGCACAACAAGATACCACAAGTAGCCATACGCTTACTGATACCCAAAGTCCATCATCTTGTGGTTTGAAGATGGAAACATTGAGATTAAGCCATAATCAAATCGGTGAATCCGTTGACCAGTTCATACTGCAGTTACTGTCCGTTTTCCTATACACAATACACAGTGCTCTCACCATTGACGCGTGACCTCTACAAATGATGTATGCTGGAAGAATGGGCACTTGCCTAGTTAAAATCACTGTGTGAAAAATAACCAGCCAATATTTAAAGTATTCTCCAAACTTCTAGCAAATATATTAGAGTCACGCGGTAGCTTGACCAGCAAGTTTAAAAAAATCGACTGATGAAGAAGAATAAAAAGATGCGCCGCGAGACTATATTTACACGGAACAAAACGCTATTGTTCTATGATATTTTTCGCTGGGTACAAAATATATCTAAAACCATGCTCAATCTTATTTACTGTCCAAAGTGTCATATTTTAATAATTCATTATTTCAAAAAGTTACACCAATCTTACAGTCAATCCCATTGTTTGATAATAAACAAACATTCTTGCTTTATTTCACGCGGTATTTCATAGCCAAAATTAGTGGAAAATCATAGCTAATCATACTGATATCCACAATCTTTCGTCACTGCTACAGCCATACATGGCTGTCACTGTCGCACTACTTTTTCAGCTTCACTTACAAATATACCCTAGCATTTTCCTGGATACCCTACATACAAATTCTGGATCCCATTAGACAAAAAATCAAGTTTTTCACAATTCTTTTATTCTTTCCGGACCACAGCATACATTCATATTAATAAATACTCCACTTTTACACGGCGTTATATCGAGACGTCCCCATGGCGAAGAGGTAAAGGCCATGGACTTCTAATCCATTTATGAGTTTTTGCTCAAGTTCGAAACTTCCCACCACTTTTTTTTCAATGTTTTATTAACCAATTTATTGTCGTAAATCAAGAATAACACCATTTTGAACACCCATTGCTATGGTGATATTATTTTTTTCATCAAACAAACAGTTTATCAGTGGCTCTGTTCACAGCTCAGACTAAAATTATATTTGGAATAAATATTATAAAATGTCACAAATTAAAATCACAAACCGCGAAAGATAGCCAACAACCCGGGGCCAACAACTGCCGCTAAATATTGATATCCAACTAGATTTCCCCACAGGGCTATAAAGAACCACAACCCGCGAAATTTGGATATCCAACTAGATTGCCCCGCAGGGCTACAAAGAATCACACACCGCGAGATATGGATATATCCAACAAGCTTAAATTATAAATTAGCTCCCGATAGAGGGCAGGGCTTGATAAGGGAAATTCAAATCACAAACCGCGAAAGATCGCCGACAACCGCCTTTTAATAGGGATATCCAACTAGATTACCCCGCAAGGCTACAAAGAACCACAAACCACGAAATTATCGCCAACAACTGCCGTTCAATATTGATATCCAACTAGATTGCCCCGCAGGGCTATAAAGAACCACAAACCGCGAAATTTGGATATCCAACAAGCTTAAACTATAAATTAGCTCCCGATAGAGGCAGGGCTTGGTGAAAACAACAAACCACGAAAGATCGCCGACAACCGCCGCTTAATAGAAATATCCAACTAGATTTTTGAATATCCAACCAGATTGCCCGTAGGCCTATCGATTATAAAGAACCACAAACCGCGAAATATGATATCCAACAAATTAAGACCACAAACCGCGAAAGATCGCCAACAACTGCCGCTCAATATTGATATCCAACTAGATTGCCCCGCAGGGCTATAAAGAACCACAAACCGCGAAATTTGGATATGCAACTATTGCCCCACAGGGCTTCAAAGAACCACAAACCACGAAATATGGATATCCAACAAGCTTAAACTATAAATTAGCTCCCAATAGAGGGCAGGGCTTGATGAGGTAAATTAAAACCACAAACCACAAAAGATCGCCGATAATCACCGCTTAATAGATTACTAGATTACCCCGCAAGGCTACAAAGAACCACAAACCACGAAATTATCGCCAACAACTGCTGTTCAATATTGATATCCAACTAGATTGCCCCGCAGGGGTACAAAGAACCACAAACCGCGAACTTGGATATCCAACTAGATTGCCCGCAGGCCTATCCATTATAAAGAACCACAGGCCGTGAAATATGGATATCCAACAAATTAAGACCACAAACCGCGAAAGATCAAGAACAACTGCCGCTCAATATTGATATCCAACTAGATTGCCCCGCAGGGCTACAAAGAACCACAAACCCTGAAATTTGGATATCCAACAAGCTTAAACTATAAATTAGCTCCCGATAGAGGGCAGGGCTTGGTGAAAACAACAAACCACGAAAGATCGCCGACAACCGCCGCTTAATAGGAATATCCAACTAGGTTGTCCCGAAGGGCTATACAAAGAACCACAAACCGCGAAATTTGGACACTAGATTACCCCGCAAGGCTACAAAGAACCACTAACATTAAATCACGATTATCTTGCGTAGTCGGGGCATTTAGACGCTTCCGTAGTATAGGCTTAAATATATGCGCATTAACCAGTTCCGACTTGAAGTAGGCCTAAATCGGACTTACTCTCTGTGTCTCTCTGGCATTGTCTACATTGGGTGTGTGTTGTTCATATTTATATTTTCTTTACATATTTACGTTGCCTTGAATAATTAAAGCGTATTAAAATGTATATTAACATTACAGTCACGCGTCACGAGAAAGTTTTAAAAATAAATTATCATGAATCAAGAATAGCAATCTCAAACATCTATTTTTCGTTATATTATTCGTTTTATGGAGCGCTTCGTAACCTGATGACTTTCCAAGCTTGGAGCTGATTGGCTACATTCATAAAAAGAAAAGAAATCTACCAAAAAACGTTGACAACGTAAAGAAATCAGCAAGTTTAAAAAAACCCACCTCGGCTCACTTTTTGAAACTTGGTCCCATTTTGAACACCAACATCAAATCAGTGTTTTTATTTTATTTCAACAGAATACAGCGTTTCCAACAAGATTACGAGCCTACTTGTTATTCGTTTAATTCAATCATTAATCATAATTATTATAAAACAAAACACAATAGGATAATTGGTTTACCATGCAAGAACAAGATAATAACCTTTTAGGTCGTTTCAGAGAGCTTACAAATTAATATCGCATTTGCACATTAAAGATACATAACACTTCTGGAAATGTTTTAAATTTATATAAATATGATCAAGTTGAAATCAGTACCTTTTACAAATGGGACCAAGTTTCAAAAAGTGAGCCGAGGTGGGTTTTTTAAACTCGCTGATTTTTTGGTAGATTTCTCTAACATGACCTAAAATTACAGCTAGGTTAGATGTTCAGAAGGGGTCGCACTTTCGTAGAATATGAGTGAGAGCAAAGCATAGCTAGCTCATAGCTAGCCAACTCCCCGTGTTAATTGAAAGGAGATTTGACCGAAAATATTGAGCTATATTGGTAACGGATCGCTCCGTTCTGAAGGATGCCACAAAAAAAACCGGTACAAGCTACATTTAAAGTATTCTATGAAATTCTAGAAAATATAGTTTTGTAACATGTCCTAAATTTTTAGCTAATTTAGGTGTTTGGAGAGGGTCGCACTTTTGTGTTTTAGGAAGGATATGTAAACGACAGATAACACCAAAAATATGAAGAAATTATTTCCAAACCGTGTTAAGTCAACAATCATTATGTTGCTCATTTTCAAGAATGCTGGTTAACAAAAAGCAGGCCATTGTCTCATTCGTGAACAAAGGTCCACATACCATTGTTTCCTTCCGTTTCCTTTATAATCGGTTACCCAACTGAAGCTATAATACCAGCTTTATTGCGATATCGCACATGTTAAACAGACACATGTGCACAAACAGAGAAGATCCGATTTAATCAGTTGAGCTGTTTCAATGAGTGTTATCTTGGTTTAATAGCTTTTAGTGGGGTTTAAGTCCTGCAAAGGTCGAGATGAATTCTACTGTAGACATGACTGCATCATGTTAATGTGAGGCAATCCGATACATGCCTAATCTGATTAAACTAAGTGTGTTTAGTTGCCAGCTGAAACAAGAGGCAAAGAAAATGATTCAAACTGTTCTGGAACAAACAAATTCCCACTATAGAATAGGAGAATTCGACTTTTAAAACATTAATGGTAATCGTTAATGATATAATGGAGTTAAGTTGATTCCTCTTGACTTCAAGTCACGATAGCTGAATTCATCCCATTGTGCTGTGATGTTAAGGGATCTGGAATGAGCGTTTTGGGCGTTTCGACCGTATTTTTGTGGGACATAAGAGCACATCAGACATATCGAATTGCATTCTGAATACGGTGAATGTCTTTCTGATATCAAATAATTTGATATTTTTCACATTTTTGATATATAACAGTCCTCAAAGTAAATTGTATAAATCTAATGATATATTCTTAAAGTGTATGTAGCTGGGAGGAAAGGCCGACGATCAATTGAATTTTTTTTGGTGTTTTGGGAAAAATCCATATCTTCAATACGAAAGGTCAAAATTTTCAATTGATCGTCGGCTTTTCATCCAACCTACACACACTTTAAGTATTAATCATCAGATTTATAAAGTTTACTTCGAGTACTGTTAAATATCAAAAATATAAATTTCTAATCATTTGCCATAAAATGTGCATTACATTGCGAATTTCAAAAAATCAAAATTATTTGATATCAGAAGGACATGCTTCGTATTCAGAATGTAATTCGATATGTCTGATATGCTGCAATGCTGTAATGTCCCACAATAAATACTGTCCAAACGTTCATACCCCACCCATTAAGCCGCATAAAGTTGTTTAATATCCCTCTTTAAAAAAAAATTCTCGGTAATTTAGGGACCCGCCATTTAATATTTGTACACTGCTTTATATTCAATATTCTAAAAAGATGAAATAATAGGTCAATTTGCATATAATAATTTGACTAAACATCGATTTTCTTTTTCAATATATACATGTATAATTATATAGGGCTAAGCTTATGTTTAGTATAGCGTTGAAACAAGTGAACATTCCTTGGATTATCCTACCATTGCCAAAATTCCCTTGCCAGCCAGTATTTGCCGATTTAAATATGTGAAATGATGCTGGGCTTCACTAGTCAAATAGGCCTAGTGCAATATTATAGACCAACCGTAAAACCTTGATAGTTTATAACATATTACTATCGAGCGCTTTTGAAAACATAAAATTCTAACCAAAGTCCGGCGCTTTACCAACTGAGCTAATGGGGTTTGGACACACATTTGCAGGTTTACTTGTTCGTATATAACTATGTGTATCAATGACCCAAAACCTTTTACACTTTTGTGGATGGGGCTCTTCATGTTTGCTTGTTTTAAAAGCGCTCGATAGTAAGCACAAAAATATGCTAACTATCGAGTTATTACGGTATGTTGTATATGTTTCTTTATAGTGTTGATACAAGTGAACCATTTCTGCATTATCTTACCATGGCCAAAATCCCCTTGCCAGCCAGTGTTGGCCGCTTTAAATAATGTGAATGATGCTGACACTACCCCCGGTGTACACATAATTATTGCGCCACCCCTTAATATTGTACCTGTAGGGTAAGATGAGGTGAGTGGGACAGTGGGGGTAAGTGGGACACTTACTATACTAGATCTTCATTGCAGCAGTAAATCCACCAATACGATACCGAATGATGACTAACCCCATTGCAAATATGTATGTTATAATTTCACTGCTCAATATTGGAGTTTATTTGGTATTTGAGCTGCGGAGATGCTTGAGACCAACACTACCTTGATGATGGCGGCCAACTTTGAGGAATGATACTTATTTATTTCCAAATATTTAAAAATCTTTGCTGAGAATTAGGAGAAATTGAGAGATAATAATAATTCATTTACCATAAAAAAAGAACACTTTTTACAAGCCTGATAGCAGAAAATCATGATGAAATCATGCAAATTAGCCAATTAGGGCCTTTTTATTATGGTGTACCACTTACCCCATCCACTTGGGGTAGGTGGGACAGTGGTTCTTGAAATTAATTTGTTTGTACGTTAATTTATTTAATTTTTCACATTTCTCTGTATTGTAATATTTTGATGTATTTGTTTAGCCATGGACCAAATTGGAAAATTAAAATAAACAAGTAGATAAATAAGATAATTATATTGTATTTTGTTTTATTTTTTGTGTGTATTTTATTTCCCGGATTTCATAATGTTAAATGTATTTTAAAAGTTCCATGAAATGTGAGAATTCTTAATTTGACAAATTCGATTTCTCTCTGCTTAATTTATTGACACAAAGATACTAAATATTTAGACATGTTTACCATGATTTATATAACTAGGGCACCTGCAGCTGCGAGGGCACTGTAGCTGTACGTGAGAGCACATATGACCCCATATGACCTGTGACCCTAGATGAACTTGGCTTGATGACCTTTGATGACCTAAGCCCGATTGGACAAAGTTTGAAATTTGACCCCTCCGTAATGACCTTTGACCTTGGTTGACCTCAATTTTCTTTTGCGCATTATATTCCCCTCGTATCAAGGACTCTACCCACCAAGTTTGAGCCCGATAGGATAAAGTTTGAAAATTTGACCCCCTCCGTAATGACCTTTGACCTCGTTTGACCTCAATTTTATTTCGGGCATATATTCCCCTTGTATCAAGGATTCCACCCACCAAGTTTGAGCCCGATCGGACAAAGTTTAAAATTTGACCCGTCCGTAATGACATTTGACCTCGGTTGACCTCGTTTTTATTTTGGGCATATATTCACCTCGTATCAAGGATTCCACCTACCAAGTTTGGGCCCGATTGGACAAAGTTGAAATTTTGACCTTTGACCTTGACCTCCGATGACCTTTCAAACTACCCCCATAAACGTGGAATGCCCGATATCTATCTATATCCGAAATATCAGATCCATGCGTCGAAACACGGCGAAGAGTTGAAGTTCCTGGAGAGAATACAAAACCTTTAGTGTACGTCATTGTCCATGTTTATGTAAATTATGCAAATGAGCTTAACGGTCTCCAATTCCCTATCTCTACCCTAGCACTTGCATAATCTAGTCCGCTCGGGCTGTGGCAGGTTAGGTACATGTTCCAGGTTATGGTTATGATTATGGTTATGGTTATGATTATGGTTATGGTTATGGTTATGGTTATGGTTATGGTTATGGTTATGGTTATGGTTATGGTTATGTGGTTATGGTTATGGTTAAGGTTATGGTAAGGTTTGTGTTAGGGTTAAGTCGGACGGACTAGATACTGCAACGGTGACCGCTTATATATTTACACCAGGGGAGAAGTGGGAGTTTTGACAAAATCTTCGTATTCCCCTTGTTTTCCCATTCCCCCCTCATGGTTTAAGCAAAAAAATTCGGATATCACCGTAAAACTTCCACTCCCCTGGCGTAAATACGATTCCTACCCCCAATTATTTTATGAGTATCGATATGTTCTAGGAAACTGATTGTGCTACATTATTACTGTGTAATTGAGTAGATCTATGTACTTTGGAGTTCATTTATTTATGACAAAACAAAATCATCCGGTAATTTTTGTTGGGATACCCTGTATGTCGTTAGGGCAATGGCGCACGTTATTTTCTTTGTCTTCTTTGCACGATTTTCCGGGTCGGTGAACAATATCTGCCATTAACTTGAACTAGCCACACGTACAGGTGAATTTGTCTGTGATAGTAAGGGTTGACACTGATCATCAAAATGCGCCATTTTAACACGGAAGTTTGAACACTTCAGACATTAAGGTAAGATATTTAGATCAAGCTACTGATTATTGTAAATCAAAAAAATATTTGCACGAATCTACAAATGTACAATTTGGGCTATTACCTCCATGCGACTGAAATGGCTAACTGCTTAACACACTACTCAGTGAGGCCTAGTTCATAATTTGCAAACCGTGCAAAGTGGTAGGGTTATAGAAATTATGAAGACCTAATTAGAAGACCTAATAGATCAATATCCATGATTTGATGTATGTACACGGCCAATTTATGCATGCTTGTTACTAAATAATAATAATAATAATGATAATAATAATAATAATAATAATGATAATAATAATAATAATAATAACACTACTACTACTACTACTACTACTACTACTACTACTACTACTACTACTACTACTACTACTACTACTACTACTACTACTACTACTACTACTACTACTACTACTACTAATAATAATAATAATAATAATAATAATAATAATAATAATAATAATAATAATAATAATAATAATAATAATAGTTCTGTTCATTAGTCAAGGGCATTTTAATGAATTTTATTATTTGGGGAATTTTCAAGTATGTATAGCATTTGTCACTGATCACATACCAATTCCATTGGTAATCGCGTCACACACAATAGGTAGTATTACTTCCTTATTTCGGTACGTGCTTCTTTCTCACTGCTTGGATTCATTTGACAACAACAATCCGTTTTACGTTTTACTGTTTTTATACAGGGTTGAGTTGAAATGATAGTTGGCAGTATCTCAATCCTTAAAAATTGCACGATGTGATGGACTGGTAGTGTTGTTTTATGAAAGTTTTATGAATGAACCTTTTTTAGTTTACAAAACTAGATCATTTCATATTTGAAAATTATTCTATACAATACATGAAAGTGGTTTTCATTTGAATAAAGTAGCTTAAGGGATCTGGAATGAGCGTTTTGAGCGTTTCGACAGTATTTTTTGTGGGACATGAGAGCACATCAGACATATCGAATTGCATTCTGAATACCGTAATGTCTTTCTGATATCAAATAATTTTCATTTTTTGAAATTCACGATATAATACAAATTTTATGACAAATTATTAAAATTTGATATTTTTTACATTTTTGATATATAACAGTCCTCGAAGTAAATTGTATAAATCTAATGATATATTCTTAAAGTGTATGTAGCTGGGAGGAAAGGCCGACGATCAATTGAAAATTTTGACCTTTCATAGATAGGATATGGATTTTCTTCCCCAAAAGACCTAATTTTTTGGGTGTTTTTGGAAACAAATCCATATGTTCAATACGAAAGGTCAAAATTTTAAATTGATCGTCGGCTTTTCATCCCACCTACATACACTTTAAGTATAAATCATTAGTTATAAATTATTTGATATCAGAAGGACATTCTTCGTATTCAGAATGCAATTCGATATATCTGATGTGCTCTAATGTCCCACAATAAATACTGTCCAAACGTTCATACCCCATCCCATAAAGCATCGTATATCAAAGAAATTTAACAAATCATATTTTATTATTGGAAATCAAGCTGCTTTGATATTATATTTATATTTATAGCGTGTAGATCATAATACTATAGGCAATCCCCGCGCATGCCAGACACTATGCAAGAATTACAGATCATTCCAATAAGTTGATTAACTTTGTTCCATACGTGCTGTGCTGTTCCATTATGGTGCTGTGCAATAATTATGAGCCCCTGGGATGTAAGCGTGCCAAAAAGATTGCCCACCCCTCTTGCCTGCCAAATACCCCCCTTTGCACATGCCAAATTTTTGTATTTGCCAATCTTACATGGTCCAGATATATAAATTTCGAGCGAATTGAGAAGGAAAATTTGCACATTTCCGTTTATATTGTTTCTGTAAGCCTATATATAGAGTTTTATTTAAAGGGCACCTGTGCCAAAAAACAACCACCTTATTATACCCCCCCCCCCGATTTCTACCCTCCACAGAGCTCATAATATTATTATTGCACAGCCCCTAATGTTAGAAGGAAATCTCATTTAGTGCTGAATAGTGGTGTTCGTCGGACCACATATCTTTGTTAAATTCTCTCTACAGAGGGGGCTTTTAACGACTTTTACCGCCGATTTTGCCTAATGCGCTACTCAGCATATCGCATAAAGTATTTAACCGTTATTTATACCGTAAACGTTCGCCTAATGGCGCTATGGGCTCCCTTGACATAAGTGGAATTTTAGGCACAACCTAACCAGAGGAGGGAGCTCTCTATTTTGCACATGAAATTTACCCAAGGCAAAGGAGCCCAGGTACGTCATTAGGCGAACGTTTACGGTATTATTGTATAAATCGATATTATGAAAAACATTGAATTCTTTCATTTCGGATGTAATTTTATCCAGTTTTTTTTTAAACTTCAAAGCAATTCACTTTGTTTGGCAATTATGATTTTGAATTTCCAAATCATACACATACGCACAAACATCTCCAGTACATTTTACTAGTAATGTTTAAACGCCCAAAACGCATTGCGCATTATACGCATACTATTCAAAATCCGATACGTGTGCGAACACAGTACGCGTATATGACAAACAAGTGTGCTTACGCACAAACATGCGTAGTACATAATTAGCCTCTCGTTATAAAAGGTCAGCAGACCTTGCTCGTCCTTCAACATGTTTGAGGGGAGTATGCCGATTTAATTTGGTTACGTAAGGTATCCTTTCAAAGCAAACACTATGGACCACAAGAGCCTCGTCCAATGGCACAGTCCAATAACCTCAATTACATAATCATAGTGCAAAATTTGACCTCAAGTTGCAGAGTATGAGTTTTTGTACCCAAATCTTCAAAGGTCATTCAATGAATGTACACATGTATTGGGGTATAAGAACTTCCCCTGATAGATGAGAATGTTGTGGATCTTAATGAAATGAACTGGGAATTGTTTCATTGTAAAAGTTATAATGTTGTCCTCGAGAGAGACAGTTATATATGCTTCGCTATGCATCTGTGTGTTAAAACAGGCTACCATTGCAAAATATTATGAAGCGAGAAAAACGTGCGTCTGGTTGTACATAACACGCGGGCAAGACAGGCAAAACAATAATGTAACATTAATGTTTCACATTCCTTCCCCCTCCATATCAATGTTTAAGCAAACACTTGACTAAACGTCATTTAATTTGAAGGTTACTACTTGTTTATAAAGAATGCAAATGAAGTGCTCAAACCTAAACATTTTCCTAACACCCCATCCCTCCCCCTCCCCCTTCCCCACCAATCAATGTTGGGTTCTATTAGGCTCCCGTGACCAAACAAATTAGGATTCAAAATTGCAGAGTCCGAACACGGAGGCTGATCATAAGACCCAAATCAACATTGTTACGGGGGAGGAGGGGGTCGAATATGGTGCGTGGTCCTCAAGTGTCCCAAGACTAGTTTCCGTACTTTGCGTTTTGTTTACAATTTCCTTTCCGATGGTAATGACATTAAAAAAAAATGACAGTGATTCGTCGTCATCATTAACATTATCACCATCATCATCATCATTATCATCACCATCATCACCATAATCATCATCATCACTACCATTGTCAAAGGAATACATTTCTTAAATCACGTTTTTAAACTTCGAGCCTAGTTTGCCACCAAAAATATCAACTACCAGATAAGGCTCAAATAAAAATAAAGTGAACTATTTACAGTCCATTTAAAAACAAATTTGTTTTAGATAATGATTTGGAAATTCAAAATCATATTTCCAACACAAAGTGAATTTCTTTGAAGTTTAAAAAAAAAAAGTGGATTTAATTACATCCGAAATGAAAGAATTCGGTGTTGAAAAAAGAACGACGATTTGAATGCAATTATCTTTAAATTTCATTATTCATGTTATTGAAGTTTAATCTCCTTTGCCATATCATGCAGGTTGAACTAATATACAAGTTTGCAACTGATGGTGTCAAAATGGCTAGCAACTATGACAATACGATGCAGACACCAATAGGTGTAGTGCAGCAACACGAGAACCAGGAAGGTAAGTTATCGGCAGCTTTTATCGAACGCAAATTTTAATGTAATGCAGTAATATGAGAACCAGCAAGTTTTTCGGTATCGTTGTCCGGAATCGTTGCAGCAAATGCAGCACTGCAGCAGGCGGTAGTGTAAAATACTAAATCAATACTACGCCGGAGTATAATAGCTCATACATGCAGCCAATAGTCGTCGTGAACGCATCGCATCAAGTACGGAATAATTACTATAAGCCCTCTCCCGTCCATATATAATCCGTGGAGTAGGTTCAGCTATTCGCCGTACTCGGGTACGACCAAGACAGAAACAGCTTTGCTATGTAAAATAACAATAACACCGCCCTCTGTAGTCAACATGATACAAAGGGACGCGGACGGTATATAGTTTATTGCTATTCATCATTATGCGGTAATCCATTTGTAGTTTCAAAGTGTATTGAAGTAAGGAGATTCATTATTAAGATCTTCATTACTTTTGTCGAAATTCCCTAGTTCAAGGCACTTCGTCATTGTTTCAAAGCCTTTTATAAATTGCTAAAGATTCCTTAATTTCAACTTCGTGTTATTGACAGATCAAGTTGCAGTTGGGAGTTCATCTCCAACGACTCTCATGCCAGCATCTATTCATGGCGAGAAGGTCAGCGTGATAGAACAGCAGACGATTGTCAAAGGAGACCAGAAGATCCTGCAAGTTTCAGGAGACAGTTATCAAGCACAAAATATGAATGTGTTTGTTGGGGATAAAGGAAAAGGTAAGGACGAAACAAACATCATTTCACCAGATGACGCTTTGTAAATTGTACCTAAATCTTTACTATTATTGAAAGCAAATGAAGCAAAAAGCAGCGATGGTGCAAGTTTTCTTTTGGGCTGGTGGTTTATATGTGGTAGTAACACAATTATTCTTAAGTTTGTGCAAGTATTAAGATATTGATTAAATTCACGATCTGACATTATGTGTCCTGTAAGATTGCCGTCCTGGAGATCCGTTAGCAGCGTTGTGATTGAAAGGCACTATACGAGACATTAGGTTATTGCGATGTTGTTCAAACGTTGTTTATCAAACACCATTGTCTCCTCAACATTCCATCTAAATACAAAATAGTGTAGGTGAAATTTAACGTAAGTTCTTTGAATATATTTGACCTCTAAATGTGACGAGCTGGGGTTAAGAATGGCTTTGCGGTCGCCAGTCAAAAGCTATTCACAGGACGTGAGATTCTTGTATAGCTGAATCATATTATTCTCTAATCATCCTTTTTTATAGCTCTTAATGTTTAGGTTCTTTCACATATTTTATTCCCGGTGCAGGAAGTCCTGTATTCAATTTAGAAATGGTGAGAATGCAATTAATGGAAGAATACCGTGAAACCAAGGGCAAAGTACCGCTGCTACCTGGTATGCCAGAAGAGTTTGCCAACATGGAGGACATCTTTGTCGACCTGGAAATCATCGAAGATGACAAGAAACCATCTGGAGTCATATGTAAAGTACTTAACTCGTACGGTGATCTTGTATGTATTAAAAGAAAGAGCGGAAGATGTGAAACAGACAAATCAGTGAAACGCATCCTAGTAAGGGGGAAGCCAGGGATTGGAAAGTCAACCACGATATCCAAACTAGCATATGATTGGGCATGTAATAAACAAAGCTCGCCTATGTCAAAGTTTGACTTAGTGTTTGTTATCACAGTGAATGAGATTGATACCGACACAGATTTGATAGGTGTCATTCAAGATCAGTTACTACCTAAGATTTCAAGACAGAGTCTTGAAGAATTTCTTCCAAGCTAATGCTACTTCAGTGGCCATTTTGTTTGATGGATACGACGAGGCTACTAGCCATTTTGACCAGTGTAAAGATATTAGAAACGTGTTGTGCAGCAAATGGTTGGCTGGAGCGTGTGTAATTGTGACCACCCGGTCCAATCAAGTAGGCAAATTTTGTCAACAATATGGTCCATATCTTCAAGTTGAAATAAAAGGTTTCTCATTGAATGCTCAAAGAAAGTATGTGAATAAGTTCCTACGATTTAGGAAAACAGACGATGACGATGGTGTTGAAGACCACGAAGATGATAATCATGATGGGGATGATGATGATGATGATGATGATGATGATGATATGATGATGGTGATGATGATGGTAAATATGATGATGGTGATGATGATGATGGTAGTGGTGGATTATGATGGTGGTGATGATGAGGGTGGGTGAAGGTGATGATGATGATGGTGGTGGTGGTAGTGGTGGTGGTGGTGGTAAAGCCTTTCTAGATAGGATTAATGATTCACGATCACTTCGTGAACTCGCGACCATTCCCATCATTTTATCCATGTTGTGTTTGCTTTGGACAACAGACGCAAAACTACCTATCAGTACCACAACACTCTACAAAGATGTGCTCATGCACCTAGCAAAACATAAACACACAAAATATACAGCAGATGCGCTTGATGAGTCCATTATTCATGATTGGATTAACAGCGTGTTATCCCATATTGGCGAAATAGCTATCATAGGATTGTTTGATGATAGATTAGTATTTAAAGCGACTGAATTTGAGAAACAGCATCTTGAAGATGCTTGTGAGTTGGGTGTAATGGTCAAAGAAAGAAAGCGATCTGGTGCTAACTTCACGATTAATACAACATTTTTACACAAAACATTTCAAGAAATGTGCGCGGCTTTACACATGGCAAAGTTATTCGATAGAGATAGGAGTCATTCCAGAGGTATTTAGGACGGATTACAAATGTAGAAACCGTTTTCGAATGGAGATATTTTTAAGGTTTGCTTGTGGGCTGAGTGTTAATGCAGCTGAGGACATCCTGCAGCATGTTGTACAACTAATGCATACTATGTATAAGCAGCAAAGGAGGCATACCTTGGGAATCATGAGCAGGTTTTATCGTGGTATTTATCAAAATGAGTATCAACAAATCCCTCTTTTTCTACTCTATGAGGCTGAAATGAATTCACAAACAGAAAGATGTCCTAATCTACATGCGTCCATGAAACCTCTGTATAATTGTGTACTTACCGGGAACCCTATGTTTACATCGAAAGAGTTCATTCAAGTACTGAATCGCTATATAAATACACAAGGATATACCTGGTTAGATGATATTGCCATAAATGAAATACGCCTGGATTCGTATGCAGAGATTGTAGACACGTACTTCCCATCAATAGCAGAGTTTCTTTGTTCTATGTCCACTGTATCCGCTGTGCGCATTTATGCTGTGCAACAGATTGGTCAATTTGAATTGGCACCATTTCTTGATCTGCTCATGGAACGACAGTTTGCTCCTACCTCACTTTCAGAATTGTATTTTCAAGGGATTTGTTTTGAAGCTAAGTCCTTTTGTTTGTTTCTATCATCTTTGTCTTGTCTTGCAAAACTGGACGTTCACAACATATCAATAAAAAGTGAGTATTCTGGTGATATGTCACCGCTGTTGTTACGAGAGTTACTAATAATAGATTCAAGGAACATGACTGTTGATGATGAGAAGGAGGGATACTTGTTTTCTTCACCAAATATATTTTACAAGTTGTTTTCTTTCCTTCCCTCTAACTAAACTGAAGGTGGTGGACGCACGCATACGTGGTGTGCTGTCTGGTGGCATTTCGTTCCCAGCTCTGCAGGAACTACACATTGAAGGGTCCCATCCTTATAGTGTTGGTAGAGCAATACTTAGTAGCCTTTTACATGAAGCTGACTTATTTGAGTCACAAAATCTGAATCAATCTCATGAGAGTCAAGAAGCGATTCCTGCCAAACCTTGTTTACCATTGGAATCAATATATATCAAAAATATTGAGTTTGATGATGCGTGCAAATTAGGTAAGGCAATGAAATACATGTCCCATTTAAGACGGTTAGCTTTACCAGGTGGATTTATGAACCCAAATGAATGGGCGAATGCGTTCGACAGGTTTGCTGAAGCATTGCAGAATATGCAGAGATGCAAATGTAAGACCATGGGTGATTCTGATAAAAAGTTAGACACAGAGCGTGTTTGCGGTGTACAGATTGAAGAGCTAGATTTAACAGGAAATAGAATAGGTCACTCAATGAGAAACTTTGTCCGTGTCTATAGATGTATGCCACACCTGAAATGTTTGAAATTAAAGGGCTGCTATAGCTATTCCGATGACACCGCACGTTTTGGACCTGATCAGTACGTGATTCTATTCAATGGATTCATTGAGGCAGGCAAACGAACCAACCGCGAATTACCACTAGAAGTCTTGGACCTATCAAGGAATAGGTTAGGTGATTCAGTGAGTAAACTTGCCCAAGCCTACATGTACATGGCGCATCTTAAATCACTAAGATTATTGGAATCGGATATGCGTCCATCCCAGTATGTTGTTTTATTCGAGTCTTTCATTGCAGCAGCAGGCAAGATGAAGGAATCGGGATTACCTTTAGAAGTCTTGGACATATCACACAACACATTAGGAGATTCAGTGGGTACTCTTGCTGATGCGTTCATGTGCATGACGCGTTTGCGATCACTAGCAATTGAGTATTCGGGGCTATCAAGTCCTTCTCAGTGGGTTGTATTATTTGATGCATTCATAGCAGGAGGCAAGGCAAGTCAATGTGGTTTAGTTCTAGAAGTCTTGAACCTATCAAACAGTATGATAGGTGATTCTGTGGGTAAGCTTGCTCAAGCATATACCTACATGCCTCGTCTGAAGTCACTTGACTTAGGGTATGCCAATTTGAATCCATCCCAATGTGCTGTGTTATTTGATGGGTTTATTACAGCGGGTAAACTGTTAGCACAACGAGAAACCACAGGTAGCCATACGCTTACTAATACACAACGTCCATCATCTTGTGGTTTGAAGATGGAAAGATTGATGTTAAATGGAAATGGAAATTACGAATCCGTTGACAAGTTATGTGAGGCAATCGGATACATGTCTAATCTGAAGCGCCTATATTTTAGTCCTTATAAGACATATAGGCTGACACAAGATCGATTAGAAATGATACAAACTGTTCTTGAACAAACAAATTCTAACTATAGAAAAGGAGAATTGGACTTAAAAATATACTAATGTAAATAATAGATAGGGTTGAGACACGTGCTAGATTTAATTTCACTTGACTAAAAGTCATGATACCAGTCATGAATCCATCCCAATGTGCTGTGATGTTAGGTCGCAGAAAGGTGGTATCCCTCTCACAAGAAAAAGAAATCATATCGGTTTTCTTTTTCAAAATATACATAATATATTTATATTGGGCTAGGTCTATGTTTCTTGTATAACGTTGAAACAAGTGAACAGTCTTTGCCAAAATTCCCTTGCCAGCCAGTGTTGGCGTTTCAAATAATTACGTGAAATGATGCTGATTTCCTTATGTAGTGCAATATTTATATTTTTGTTTTTATTTTCTACGTATCACATTTTACCTTTCTCTGTGACTGATCTATATGTAATTTGAATATTACTCGTGTCACAAAAATGATGTATTATAAAATAATTTGTTATAACAAACTAAAAGCAGAGTGGCGTAAAATGATTTCTTTCTAATAATAAGTGATATATCAGAGATACATGGCATTTTATCCTGTAGAAGGTTTTAATATAAAGTTTACTGTGACCGTTTTTTTAATGACATCGTATATTTTAAGCTGATTCCACCCGATGGTACTAAATACGCAAGTAGATGTCAATATGTGCATGGGACATCGCACAGTGTCATCGCCCCGATATCTTCATGGCAGAAATCGCCATGGTAGGTTGAATCCACAGCCACGCATGGCCGTTTTGTTCCGATCTGTTTAATAGTTTTGAGATTCATCCGACTAAGGCTATTGACAATAGCCCAGTGACTGACCTCTCTGTGTGTGCGTGAGCATGGTATGCGCCATGAGGTCATCTGCTTTTAGACTGCCTCAACGAGTGGCCTACACTGCGCTATAGTTCGGCACATATAAAATCAGAATTTTTGTCAGTTTTTGAGTTCAATACGCACGGTTCTTTCGCAATACGCAAGCTAACGACTATAATATCCTTTCAACACATATATTCAAGTACAAGGAAAAAAATATGGCTTCTTTAGAATAAAAAAAATACGGATATATTCGTCATTTTCTACCCCAGTATCCAAAGATTTATCGTCTGAATATCAAATCGTGCATAGCACATTCACATGTATCGATCCCGGGTATTGATTTTAGTGTCTCTGCTGTACCAAGTAATTATTAACCAGGCGATGACGGTGTGCATCGTGGAAATGTTAAAATTGTAATTCCTAATTATGATTTTTGCATAAAAATAACTATGATTTTAATCGGTGTATAATCAGTGTATAATGAACTGACTTTGGGACTCTTATGGCATGTAGGGAGCAGCCCAATAGATCGATGACGTCATATAAATTCGTTTAGGGGTGGGCTAAACATGTTTCCTTTGCTCTTGAAAAACATGACGGTACAACATTTGCAAAAGCAGCTTTTTTGTTACCACTGGCAGCGAGTAAAGACTAACTGACTAATTCCAGTATCTATCAACAGTAATGTTTAAAATCTAGATGTAAAATGTGTTGAGTAAAACTCGTGTTTTTTGATGAATAAGGAATGGTTCTCATTACTGTGTTATTATATATTTTCCTTTAGTATGTGTTACACTGTACTTTGTTGTAATTATTATATGTATTCGTATAAAGTTAATGTATTTAATTTTTGATATATCTGTAATGCATTGGTTTAGCTCTGAGCCAAAGTTTAAAAACAGACTGCGTTTTTATAGCATACCGTAAACGTTCGCCTAATGGCGCTTTGGAGTTCATGGAAATGAGAGAGCGCCATCCCTGTAAAAGCCGACTATTATCACTGATCATTAAGGGTACGTGTAGTTAAAGGGTGAAACCTATCGACACATACAATTATGAACAAGATCGAACAAACTTGTTCATGATAATGCGGTAATCATTCACCTGATACGTTGTGGCCCAGTGAGCAGAGCATTAGACTATAGTGCGAGGCTAAAGAGAACTTGTGGAGAAGATTGATGGTTCGAATCTCATGCAGTAATTTCTGACACATTATGATGCCTGTCAATGTTTTTTTTCTGATTTGAGGAAATTTTATTCTCTATTTTCTTGATTTTATCTTTAACATTGTTTATATAATTTTATTATTTTATCTTGTATGTGTCTTTTTTCATGATTCTTTGTTTTTATCGTTTCATTTTAGAGTAACTCAATCCATTCAATCAAATGTTGAACCTATTTGATTGTATAGGCATGTGTGTGAGACGAACTGTCGCGTGCGACAAGTCTTTCAATTCACGCGAGTGTCCTTGCCTATGCATCAGTGGTCATAAGAGGTATATCATTTTATTCGAAAGGGGGGGTCCCAAATATACGGGGTCATAAAGTCTTGGAAAGAATAATAGGAGGGGGTCATAAAATGTTTTATGACCAAAATGTAAGGAGTCACACGATGACCACAGAAAGTGTGTTATTTTATTCAAAAAGACTGATTTCAATACAATTTTGGGGTTTGGGATCATAAAATTTTTGTTGCCGATATAGGGGGTGCGCAATTTTATTGACGCAAACTTTTTGTAAATTTGGGACCCCCCTTCCGAAAAAAATGATAGCCCTCTAAGAGGATTCAAAAGATAACCTCTGCCCCAATAATCCATAGCTATATTTGTTTTAAACTGTTCCACGGAGGGTGTATCATAATACGCTCAGTCTTCAAATGATACATGTATAAATAAAATTTGAATGAGTGAACGAACAAAATCATACAACGACCAACTGAATAGAGGCTGTGCATATGACGTATCATCCCGTAAATATGGCGGACTACTCAAATGCATTCAACAAAAGCATGATTGCATCTACCGCGACAGTTCGTCTCACACACCTAACAAAATGCACTACGATCAAATAGGTTGATGACAACATTTGATTGAATGGACTGCACTGCGCCATGATTACGGGGAAGAAACCGGTTCAAATCCTTTGTTTGGAACCAATCGATAAACGCAAGGCCTTTAGATAGCTATCATTGAATACTGGCTAGGATTCCACAACACAATGAGAACATGTTATAAGTTGCTTTGGAAGGCACACAATACCCCAATGGCTTTCCATATTATGTGCACTCAACAACTATTCAGTATCGAAGCCCGGTATCGAAGTTACGTAATGTTACTATGTCAACGGGATCACGCGCTTAAGTAATGAACCACGATCGAAACAATCAGTACACAAAAAGCCATACCAAAATAGCGTGATCGTAATGATCGCCATACAAACAGTGCTTGGTTCCGATACCATCACGGAGTTACGTAACTACTTTGTGGTCTGATAGTTATATGATCAATGGTCTGATCTACTTGGGTTCGATCCTTTTAAGAAAAGAAAAAATAGCTGATCATTTATAATGCATAAATGAATAAAGTAATGTAGTTACACAATTTGAAACATTGAGGCCGTTCTATTTTTCAAAGGTCATTTAACTGTTAAATGTAGTGGAATATATCACGCATTGATAGGTAGCAGGTGGAGCAAATTTTGTCAGCGGTTTTTGTTGCCGTTTGTTAAAATAAGAAAATTAAAATTGAATTTAAAAAATTTAAAATATTCGTTCGTAAAATGGGGACAAAATCCAAAAACATTTCTTGACCCTTCTTCACATAAAAGTGGGGGCAGAAATCAAGATTCGAACAAGTACCATTCACCATTCAAGGCGCACCCTCTACCGACTGAGCTAACGGGTCAGATAATAGAAGGGTGTAATTTTGAACTGAAGAATATTAAAAAATATGAAGAAATTACAATGTTATCAAAAGATTTACCAAATTGAGTTAGGTATAACGTATGAATCGATTTACAAATTAAGTCCAATGGCACTTTGAGAAAGAATACCTGAAGAAACCCCAAAACATTTGCTGCTAGCAACTAACCTAGTGACCTAAAGTATTGGGTCATGTCACGATATTTTTTTCTGAGGCAGGTTGCTCAATTTAACGTACACGTATCCTTAATGCTGTTGAGATTTTACAAGGATGGCGCTCTCACATTTCTAAGAATCCAAAAGCGCCATTAGGCGAACGTTTACGGTATTCTGTTCTAAATTTGAACCCACCTGGTATGGTAGGAACCAGATATTTTTAAATTGTAATCATTGCCTTTTCTAGATGCTTTTCCACAGCTTCACATTGTACTGTAACCGAGTGCCTGGAGCCCATGGACATCAGGTGCGTTTGTGGTTGCGGCACGAAGGGGTTGAGTGCGTTTGATCCATCTTTTCTGCTTTCAAGTCTTCTGGGCTCTATCCTCTGAGTCCTGATATCTTTGCGCTCCATGTACTCATTATTTCCCTGTCCAATGACGCGCTGGTCGAGTATCCTTGTGTCCAGCTTATTAACTGCAAGTATGTGTATTCTTGTCTCGTGTATACAATAAAAAGCTTGCTGATGAAATTAAAAATAGATAAACAATATAATTATAAATGTCTTTTGTTTTATTTGTGTGGGGGTGTGTGGGGATGGGGGTGTGGGGATGTGTGTGTGGGTGGTTTATTTCCCAAGTTTCATAATGTTGAATGTATTTTAAAAGTTCCATGAAAAGGCATGAATTCTTAAAGCCATATTATAACATTTTCAAACAAAATAGATTAGCGTCTCTTTGCCATAAAATCTTAGCTTTTACTGTCAGATATATCCCCTTTTATTTTTGAGCTGAACAATTACGGCAAAGCAAAGAAAATTGGAATTTACTACCAGCGCACATGTCGCCAATCAGTACCACTCCTTAGGTCATGTTATGGTACAACCCTTTGTTGTGTATATCACCGTCCCGCACGCCGTGTACGTACTGTGTGTTATGAACATCGTGTATGCGTTCGACTAATAATTCCATCATAATAATAAAGCGCCGGTTCCGTCGTTTTATTCAAAATCTCAGATTTTGACAAAACTACAGTCTTGATTTTTGCAGGGTATATTGGTTTAATAAAGTACAATTTAATCGTATAAAAAAAAGAATTCGAACAATTCAGTGAGGGCGTCTCCTCAGCAAATGTTATAATATGGCTTTAATTTGCCAAACTCAATTTCTCTCTGCTTAATTTATCATTGTTTATTGACAAAAAAAAAGAACATGAAATCATTCCTTCAAAAAAATAAAGACTTTTACAGGGCTACAGGACCAGATGGGCCCATCCTAGGGCCCAAGATCAGGGGCCTTAAATTTTGGAGGATGAAACAAAATAAAACATATAAAATTAATTTAGATTTTAAAAAGTCAAATTAAAAACAGAAAAAGGAAAGTTGGGAAAGTTTATAGTGAATAGTATTTCCATCTACTGTTTATATAGGTATGGATGACATACAAAAGTTGCTATCTACTGTAGGCCCTACTCTTAAAAAAATTATGCACTGCTGATAGAGGTATTGGTATCTAAAGCTGATAGAGGCACGAATGTCATACTACTACTGCTTTCTACAGTTGCTATCTACAGTAGATAGCAATACTAGTATGTTATTCATGCCTCTATCCGCATCATCTACTGCTGATAGAGGCATGGATGACATAGGCCTAAAAGTACTAGCTTCATGTGCTGATATAGGCATGGATGACATTCTTTTAGTATTGTTGTCTACTGCTGATAGAACTATGATAGCATACTATATATAATATTGCTATATATACAGCAGTTTGAGGTATCGAAGACATACTAGTATTGCTATCTACTGCTGTTAGAGGTATGGAAGACATTCTACTAATTGCTATCTACTGGAAGAAGCAGACTTATCATAAAAAACAATATCAAAACTGATGGGTCCCAATCATTTTGATACAGCCTGTATTGTTATATCTACAGTTAAGATAGAGGTATGACATGAAAACATTGAGAGTGTTCATTATTATCCTCTCAGTACAATACAGTACAGTATCGTAGCCAAGGGGAAAGGGAGTGGCAGTTTCCTCCTCTGTGGACTTGACCCCCCCTCCCCGATGATAAACGAGGCTGCCGTAGTGACCGGCACCTCGCCGTGATGCACTGGCAACTTCAGAAGGCATTAAACCTCACCATCCATTTTGTATGTCATCCATATCATAGTTTTTCTCTTTAAACACGATATATAACAAAATTCAATTGCTATTTTGAAAGAGTAATAAACATTGCATGTTGTTTTAAAACTTAAACAGAAGACAAACACAAACAAAAACGATTAATTTTGGACTCTACATAGTTAAAATAGAAAAACAAAAATACTCCGATTTTCCCTAACAACTCTAATAAGATACTTCTTAGAATAAGATGTTGCCTAGGTAACGTCCCAGCAAACACAAAAACGTTTTTAAAACGTTTTAAATAAGTTATATTTTGGGTTTTGGTTCAGGTAAAAACGTTTTAAATATTTTTAAAATCTTTTCGAAATGTCATTGTAAACTACTTTTGCAAACATTTTTGGCCAAATATTTTGTCAATACTTAAATACAGTAACATTATGTTAAAATATTTGCACTCAGCAAACACAGAAATGTTCTTAAAATGTTTTTCACAAAACGTGTTAATAACATTTAAATGTCGGGTTATATAAAGGTCATGAAAACATTTTTAAAACGTTATTGCAAATATTTTGGGCAAACATTTTTGAAAAATATTTTTCACCCCAAAATAACATTCTGTTTAGAATGATTTGTACCAAGTTTTCAAAAATGTTTTTGGAATGTTATTAAAACGTTTTTATACACTTTATATAACCCGACATTTAAATGTTTTCTATAAAACATTTGTGTTTGCTGTGCAGTAAATTACCAACAAATGTTATTTAATGTTATGAAAACGTTTTATACCATTAATGTACCCTTCATATAACCCGACATTTAAACGTTTTATGACAACCTTTTATAACCTTTTGCAAATGAAGTCGAAAAAGTTTTGTGTGTGCTGGGGTAGCACAAAATAAAATGTCGACTATCATTCTGAGTTACCGTGGTAACGAGTCTCCTCAGATGGTAGAAACTATTCTTTATGTGAATTGTCAACACAGGGCAATCAATTTTTTTCGAACATTTTCATCAAAATCAGATCATGTTTGATGTGTTGACCTTTTATGCATGTAGAGCACAGATTTTATCCTTCCGACCTTTTTTCGCTCAAAGCTATTAACCGTAGATTGGTCAAACTATACATTTTCTGAATCCTTATAACCAGGGAAATAATTCTGTATAGGCTTAAACAAAATTGAGTGGGATTGAATTTTGAGCATACAAATTTACCTTTGACATAATACTTCTCGAATTGTCCAAGCGAGATGATTTTTATACCCAAAGGAAAATCATTTTGTATAAGTCAAAGAGAATAAAATCAGCACAAAATATTAATTTAAAAATATGCAAAACATAATTGGCAAAACCATCGAATCTGTCTGACTTACAAGGTTGAAGGTACAAAGGTTGCAATATTTAACCATGATAACATAATTATATTAATACCAACGCCCGCAACGCGCCATAATTTCATAGGCACACGGACGAGTAGGAGGACATCTTTTTCAATCTTGTTATGCCAAACCAGACGGAGGTTACAAGATATACCGTTCCATGTAAGTATCATTTAGTTTGGATCTCATATCAGACCATTTGATGATGGCTGGCTGAAATGACGTTTAAACCCACACTTTAAAAAACAGACGATGTGGAAATGAGAGTATTAACTGACCAGTAGCTAGGCCTACATATTGTAGTCCTACTTATTCATGGCATAATTATTGGATGGCATAGGGGAAGTTAGTCCATATTTGCAAGAATATCCATGCCTTCAAGGTGAGATAAACCTATTCATTTTACTATCTGCTTTGACTAAAATGATAAAAATCACTACAGTAATACTGAGAAATGTTGGGTGCTTAGCCATGAAATAAAGAATTTTCCAATTTGGTGATTGCATCCGTCATTCTGCAACTGTCCTAAGTCGATATTTCAAATCATTTTCGGAATGAATAAATATACAACAAAACTTTTCGCCTTCGTGTTCCTGTTTTACCAGCTTTTACCATATTACAAATACTAAACAGTCCAGGGGAGTGATATATGGAACATGAGTATTGCATAATAATGGTCTTCTAGACTATGGCAGCACTGGGAAATTCCTTCCCACAATTTGCATTATTGCATAACAAAGGAGACGGATTAAACCTCAAGCTGTATCCATTGTTGTGCTGGTTGCATTGTGGGAACAAATCTCGGTACAAAGTGACTTCCGGCTGAGAAACCCAATAGCCGCAAATTTCAAGTGTTGTCCCAAAAGGCGTCAACATTTTGAATGAGAGCGCGCACTACGCAATTATGACAATACAGAAAGATCTGAACCTGACTTACGGGATCGGATAGCGACGTTAGCAAAGTATTTTTGTGGGAACTGAGCAGGGGCTATTTTAACGTGTTTCACTGTCACGTTCATGCAATGAGATAAAAGTGTTGGTGAAATAGAGTGCGTTTCAAAAATAAAAAAATTTTTACCTGAATATGACCGTAAGAAAGGCTCTACCATTGTCTACTATTAAAGCATATCTACACGGATTGTTAATTGTCACTGCACGAATATTTTATCTCGGCACCAACGTGACAGTGAGGCACGTTAAAATAGCCCCTGGAACTGAGAGCCCATCAGACACACCAAAATTGCATTCTGAATACGAGGAATATCCTTCTGATATCAAATAATTTTGATTTTGTTTTAAATTCGCGACATAATACAAATTGTATGACAAATTATTAAAAAACCGATCCCCAAATGCACATTATTATAATACTATAATAATACCTAAATTGATAGTTTGTTCATATGGCCTACAAAAACCTCATTAATCGCCCAGGCCTATTAGCAGGGAAGGCATAAATCACTACACTTTTCAAAAGGCATTTCCCATATTCCGCGCGAGTTTTAAAAGCACGTGTCTTCAACATAATGTAGGATATAAATTTAATAGAGCTTATTCTGCCGGGGAAATATTTGATATTACGTCACATTGTCACCTCATCTACAATGATCTATAACCTAAATTTTTTTTTCTTCAGACTGCTTACAATATCTACTAGTACTTTGTAAATAAGCCCTTTCGCAATTTCGGAAAATTGCAACTGCGCTTGCTCAGACATCGTCACACAGTTCTTCAACGAGAGATAAACACGAGGAGGCTGCAGTGCGTTTCCAATGCGGTGAACTGTGCCGTTTGCATAAAAACATCTTGTACTGGAATTATGTCGATTATTTTGTCTTTATTTCTTCATGATACATTGTATTTGATGAAGTATCATGTACAGTTGCCCCCGCAGTTGCCTCGTCGTGTTTATCTCCAATTTTATCGACAAATATTACCCATGATTCACCATGATCTGAAATTGCGAAAGGGCTTATTGGGACGCATAGCATTTATAATAATGTCATTGGCACAAATCCAAGTTTTTTAAAGTTGCGCTGTCCTAGAGCTTCTGCGTGATTTACTTAAAATACCACCCACACTACCTAACTGTTACAAGTACATGCATCATAGGATACCTACTGTACTACTACTAGACTATATCCTTCGATTCGGTATAAAATAGACGAAATATCAGAATTTGGTATTATTTTTGTTGCTTGTATGCATGGTAATTCTTTGCAGTGTGATAACGTACGTTTAAGATATTATCGGCTCTCGAGCTAAATGCAATAACTCCACGGCGCGTGCGATTATCTTGACGAATGCATTGCACTCAGTTCATTATCCGTCATACACTTTGAGTGTAGGCCTATTAAAACAATAGGCAATATTAATTGCTGCATTCATTATATTAGTTTTAATATTAGGGAAAATATCTTACATTTTAAAAACACCGTTAGGACATTGACCAGCTACGTAGCATTTAACTGGTAAAGAAAATCAATCCAATCAAGTTAGCTATTAATGGTATCGATTGCGCCATACGTCATACTTTAGTAACTTATTCACGCATGGTTTGTAACCAATTGACTTTATGTTGTGATCATTTAGAGCACTGATTCACCTGGAAACGATCGATTTAGATGTCCGACTAGTACTACGGTGAATATCAACTGGACTTTATAGCTCTATACACTTCTAGTGCCCGTTTCTATTCATCGTTATGTATTCTTCTCCCGTGCATTATTTTCGCGAACTACCCTTCACAGCCCAAATTATATAAACCTGCACGCTAAACAATGCATTATCTAAAACCTGCACGCTAAACAATAGATTCTAGATAATACGTGCACGCTCAAATACTAGAAATACTACTTTCACATAACCATATAGTAGAGTTAGGTGATGCTTTCGACACAGAGGTCACATAACTATATAATTGTCTGTTCGATATATATACCATCAAAAAGTACGAATATACATTCTGTGGTGTTAAAATGGTATAGTTACAAACGGTGTTCTATAATAGGGTACAATTACCGAATAGGGTGCAACTCGCTAGACTTGAGTCCAGTCCTCGTTTACGGAGTTTAGGGTTAGGGTTTAGGGTTGGGGTAGGGCAGTCTTGTAATAAGACTAGTAGAGTTGCACCCTATTCGGCAATCGCTCGTGCAAAGATCATTGTCATAAATTATGATTAATGACCTCAAATAAATCAAACATCAAATGAGAATAATCGAGCTTCTATTAATTAAAAGGGCCAAAAACAGGTGGATCATAATTATACAAGATGACACCATTGCAAAATATTCAGCATTTTACAAATGAAATACATGTAGGCCTATATCTAAAATAACATAGCCGGGCCTGGGAAACACACACTAGCGCATAATATCATGATCATGCTTTATAATACCATAGGCCTTCAAACACATGTGTTTGAAGGCCTATGATAATACTGAACAAATTGTTAAATCCCAATGTCGTGTGTTTTAATATAAGTAGATTTTAAAGTTCAAATTATAGAGCTATAAAGTCCAGTTGATATTCACCGTAGTACTAGTCGGACATCTAAATCGATCGTTTCCAGGTGAACTGGTTCAGTGCTCTAAATGATCACAACATAAAGTCAATTGGTTACAAACCATGCGTGAATAAGTTACTAAAGTATGACGTATGGCGCAATCGATACCATTGATAGCTAACTTATACAGGGATTGATTTTCTTTGCCAGTTAAATGCTACGTAGCTGGTCAATGTCCTGACGGTGTTTTTAAAATGTAAGATATTTTCCCTAATATTAAAACTAATATAATGAATGCAGCAATTAATATTGCCTATTGTTTTAATAGGCCTACACTCAAAGTGTATGACGGATAATGTACTCGTGCAAATGCATTCGTCAAGATAATTGCACTTGCCATGGAGTTATTGCATTTAGCTCTTGAGCCTATCGGCTCTCGAGCTAAATGCAATAACTCCACGGCGCGTGCGATTATCTTGACGAATGCATTGCACTCAGTTCATTATCCTTATCATAATTTGAACTTTAAAATCTACTTATATTAAAACACACGACATTGGGATTTAACAATTTGTTCAGTATTATCATAGGCTATGTTATTTTAGATATAGGCCTACATGTATTTCATTTGTAAAATGCTGAACATTTTGCAATGGTGTCATCTTGTATAATTATGATCCACCTGTTTTTGGCCCTTTTCAATTAATAGAAGCTCGATTATTCTCATTTGATGTTTGATTTATTTGAGGTCATTAATCATAATTTATGTCACAATGATCTTTGCACGAGCGATCGCCCAATAGGGTGCAACTCTACTAGTCTTATTACAAGACTGCCCTACCCCAACCCTAAACCCTAACCCTAAACTCCGTAAACGAGGACTGGACTCAAGTCTAGCGAGTTGCACCCTATTCGGTAATTGTACCCTATTATAGAACACCGTTTGTAACTATACCATTTTAACACCACAGAATGTATATTCGTACTTTTTTGATGGTATATATATGAAGAGCTTTGTTGCAAAACCCCTTACATCCACTTTTGACTTTTTGAGAAAAACAGCTTTTTTTAATTGTGCAAGTATTACTTGTTCGATTTGATTCAATTTGGGATTGGATAAAGTGTTGATGAATAGAAACTAAAAGAATAGGTTTGGGACAATTTTCAAGGCTTCCTATTTATTTTATTATTTCTTTTATATCGCACCTTTTGTGGATGTAAGGGTTTTGCAACAAAATAAATTTACCCTTTTCTAGAAACCACCTTTGCAATCAAATTTGAGCCCATTTGTTTGCACTACATTATGTAACTTGACTAATGCTTTGAAAATAAAAAAGAAAAATTGAAATATCTCATTTACTTTTTTAATTATGAATTTTTAATTAAATTCGGGAAAATGGCATTTTTTGGGTATTTCCGAAGCTACACCTTTTGTTAATTAAAATGATTTTTTTCAAACATAGTGACCCAAAAACAGTTCCTTTTGGTTTTAATAGGTAAAGAACATTCCAGGCTACCATTATACATCAAAAATTTAAAACAAAACAATTCTATATTCATTTTAAGTTCAGATTTCCGGAAATTCCTAAGATTTCCCAAACGGGAAATATGCGATAACTCCGGAAGGGAAGGTAGTATGAAGGTCAAACAACCACCAAAATGTGTATTTTACCCACACTATAATATTATGCCAATAACTCAATTTGGCCAAAAGTGGATGTAAGGGGTTTTGAAACAAAGCTCTTCATATCGAACAGACAATTTTATAGTTATGTGACCTCTGTGTCGAAAGCGCCACCTAACTCTACTAGGCCCTATATGGTTATGTGAAAGTAGTATTTCTAGTATTTGAGCGTGCACGTATTATCTAGAATCTATTGTTTAGCGTGCAGGTTTTAGATAATGCATTGTTTAGCGTGCAGGTTTATATAATTTGGGCTGTGAAGGGTAGTTCGCGAAAATAATGCACGGGAGAAGAATACATAACTAGAAGGCTATATATTTGTACACAAATACGGCTATACCCGCATGTTATCGGTGTACCCAAACTTACAGTCCTTATTTGCTGAGGCCTTAAAATAAAGAAATTGTATGTGTAAAAGTCCAAGTCACAAGCTTTAATTGAATGTAGGTTGCACTGTCGTAGCACTTAAAATAAATATATTGTAAAAAGTTCCCTCCCAGGGGAGTCGTCTCTCTTATTCTCCATAGGGTGCTGTTGTCAGTCACTCTTACTCACAGTGAGGCTATGCAATATGATTCAGGGGAAACTATTCCAGAGGGAGTATGTAAATTAAATGGAACAGCCATTTCAGAGGGAGTATGTAAATTAAACGGAACAGCCTTTTTGGGGCCATTTCAGAGGGAGTATGTAAATTAAATGGAACAGCCAATGGGTATGTAATTTAACTGGAACAGCCTTAACGCTTCACGCTGGTATTTCCAATTATGATATAATAGGATCTGTCTGTTTAGTCCTACGTGTGTGGGGTGGATGGGTGTGTGGGTGTTAGTAACAATATAATTCTCAGGTGCTATCTGTGTACAAATTCTGAGCCCGGAAGCTGCTTTCTTTGACTTAAGAGGCCCATGTACATAATTATGTTGAAGTATAATTTTCTAGTGCTATCAGTAGACTCAAGCTGGCCACTGTAGCTACTTTATTTACTGAGTAATGGCCGGCCCTATGTTTTAGCATTTGGGGCCCTGGGGCCAATATTATGTGATATATGGGGCTCATATGTACATACAACAATGTAGTTCTCAGGTGCAATCTGTGTACAAACTCTGAGCCATAAAGCTGCTTTATATGATGAGAAACAGCCGGCCCATTGTTTTAACATTTGGGGCCCTGGGGCCCAATATATATGACTTATGGGGCTCATGTACATATGTTGAAGTATGATTCTCAAGTGCTATCAGTAGACTCAAGCTGGGCATTGTAGCTGCTTTATTTACTGAGTAACGGCCGGCCCTATGTTTTAACGTTTGGGCCCTGGGGCCCATATTATGTGAAATATGGGGATTATATATACATATGACAATATAATACTGAAGACCTATCTGTGTACCAAATCTGAACCATGTAGCTATTTTATTTGCTTAGAAACGGCCAGCCCTTTGTTTTAACATTTGGGCCCCTGGGGCCCCAGCCTTGTACATCTGGGGCCAAAATGGGCAAAAGGCACATCTACAACTTAGGGCCCATACATATGCCACATATGAGCTCTAGTGATCTTGTACTTTTAGAGCTAGGCTTGTCAATCTGTTGCACCATATTTTAACATTTGGGCCCCTAGGGCCCATAATATATAACATATGGGGCTCTTGTATATTTGTAAATATAGAATACCCCTAGGGCTATCAGTGTACCAACTCAGGGCCCTGAGGCTGCTTCATTTGATGAGAAACTGCGTGATTTATATTTTCACATTTGGGCCCCTGGGGCCCGTGACCTTTGACCTCTGGGGCCAAGATGGGCAAAAGGCACTTCTACGGGGTAGGGCCCATAAGTGTACCACATATGGACCCCAGGGCCTTTGTAGTTTAGGCGCTAGCCTTGACAGAATGATGTGTTTGATGGAGAAGAAGGAGATGAGAAGGAGAACTAGAAGGCTATATATTTGTACACAAATACGGCTATACCCGCATGTTATCGGTCTACCCAAACTTACAGTCCTTATTTGCTGAGGACTTAAAATAAAGAAATTGTAAAAAGTCGCCCAATTGGGCAGAAAATGTGTAAAAAGTGAAAGTCCAAGTCACAAGCTTTAATTGAATGTAGGTTGCACTATCGTAGCACTTAAAATAAAGAAATTGTAAAAAGTCCCTTTTCCAGAGGGAGTATGTAAATTAGATGGAACAGCCATTTCAGAGGGAGTATGTAAATTAAACGGAACAGCCTTTTTGGGGACATTTCAGAGGGAGTATGTAAATTAAATGGAACAGCCAATTGGTAATAGTCTCTCTTACTCACAGTGAGGCTATGCAATTTGATTCAGGGAAACTATTCCAGAGGGAGTATGTAAATTAAATGGAACAGCCATTTCAGAGGGAGTATGTAAATTATACGGAACAGCCTTTTGGGGGCCATTTCAGAGGAGTATGTAAATTAAATGGAACAGCCAATGGGTATGTAATTTAACTGGAACAGCCTTAACGCTTCACGCTGGTATTTCCAATTATGATAATACGATCTGTCTGTTTAGTCCTACGTGTGTGAGGTGGATGGGTGTGTGGGTGTTAGTAACAATATACTTCTCAGGTGCTATCTGTGTACATATTCTGAGTACGGAAGCTGCTTTCTTTGATGAGAAACGGCCGGCCCTTTGTTTTAACATTTGGGGCCCTGGGGCCCAATATATATGACTTATGGGGCTCATGTACATATGTTAAAGTATGATTCTCAAGTGCTATCAGTAGACTCAAGCTGGGCATTGTAGCTGCTTTATTTACTGAGTAACGGCCGGCCCTATGTTTTAGCGTTTGGGGCCCTGGGGCCCATATTATGTGACATATGGGGATTATATGTACATAAAACGTTATAATACTAAAGACCTATCTGTGTACCAAATCTGAACCATGTAGCTGCTTTATTTACTGAGTAATGGCTGGCCCTATGTTTTAGCATTTGGGGCCCTGGGGCCCATATTATGTGGTATATGGGGCTCATATGTACATATAACAATGTAATTCTCAGGTGCAATCTGTGTACAAACTCTGAGCCCTAAAGCTGCTTTAATTGATGAGAAACGGCCGGCCCTTTGTTTTAACATGTGGGGCCCTGGGGCCCATATTTTTTTACTTATGAGGCTCATGTACATAATGTTGAAGTATAATTCTCAAGTGCTATCAGTAAACTCAAGCTGAGCATTGTAGCTGCTTTATTTACTGAGTAACGGCCGGCCATATGTTTTAGCGTTTGGGGCCTTGGGGCCCATATTATGTGACGTATGGGGGTTATACATACATTTGACAATATAATACTAAAGACCTACCTGTGTACCAAATCTGAACCCTGTAGCTACTTTATTTGCTGAGAAACGGCCGGCCCTTTGTTTTAACATTTTGGCCCCTGGGGCCCCTAGCCTTGTAAATCTGGGGCCAAATCGGGCAAAAGGCACATCTACAACTTAGGGCCCATACATATGCCATGTATGAGCCCTAGTGATCTTGTACTTTTAGAGCTAGGCTTGTCAATCTGTTGCACCATATTGTAACATTTGGGCCCCTGGGGCCCATAATATATAACATATGGGGCTCTTGTATATTTGTAAATATAGAGTGCCCCTAGGGCTATCAGTGTACCAACTGAGGGCCCTGAGGCTGCTTCATTTGATGAGAAACGGTGTGCTTTGTATTTTCACATTTGGGCCCCTGGGGCCCGTGACCTTTGACCCCTGGGGCCAAGATGGGCAAAAGGCACTTCTACGGGGTAGGGCCCATAAGTGTACCACATATGGGCCACAGGGCCTTTGTAGTTTTAGCGCTAGCCTTGACAGAATGATGTGTTTGATGGAGAAGGAGAAGGAGGAGGAGAAGAAGAAGAACTAGAAGGCTATATATTTGTACACAAATACGGCTATACCCGCATGTTATCGGTGTAGCCAAACTTACAGTCCTTATTTGCTGAGGACTTAAAATAAAGAAATTGTAAATAGTCGTCCAATTGGGCAGAAAATGTGTAAAAGTGAAAGTCCAAGTCACAAGCTTTAATTGAATGTAGGTTGCACTGTCGTAGCACTTAAAATAAAGAAATTGTAAAAAGTCCCCTCCCAGGGAAGTTGTCTCTCTTATTCTCCATAGGTTGCTGTTGTCAGTCTCTCTTACTCACAGTGAGGCTATGCAATATGATTAGGGGGAAACTATTCCAGAGGGAGTATGTAAATTAAATGGAACAGCCATTTCAGAGGGAGTATGTAAATTAAACGGAACAGCCTTTTGGGGGACATTTCAGAGGGAGTGTGTAAATTAAATGGAACAGCCAATGGGTATGTAATTTAACTGGAACAGCCTTAACGCTTCACGCTGGTATTTCCAATTATGATATAATACGATCTGTCTGTTAAATCCTACGTGTGTGGGGTGGATGGGTGTGTGGGTGTTAGTAACAATATAATTCTCAGGTGCTATCTGTGTACAAATTCTGAGTCCGGAAGCTGCTTTCTTTGATGAGAAACGGCCCGCCCTTTGTTTTAACATTTGGGGCCCTGGGGCCCATAATATTTGACTTATGATGCCCATGTACATAATTACGTTGAAGTATAATTCTCAAGTGCTATCAGTAGACTTAAGCTGGGCAGTGTAGCTGCTTTATTTACTGAGTAACGGCCGGCCCTATGTTTTAGCGTTTGGGGCCCTGGGCCCATATTATGTGACATATGGGGCTCATATGTACATATAACTATATAATTCTCAGGTGCAATCTGTGTACAAACTCTGAGCCCTGAAGCTGCTTTATTTGATGAGAAACGGCTGGCCCTTTGTTTTAACATTTGGGGCCCTGGGGCCCATAACATTTGACTTATAGGGCTCATGTACATATGTTGAAGTATAATTCTTAAGTACTATCAGAAAACTCAAGCTGGGCACTGTAGCTGCTTTATTTACTGAGTAACGGCCGGCCCTATGTTTTAGGTTTTGGGGCCCTGGGGCCCATATTATGTGACATATCGGGGTTATATATACATATGACAATATAATACTAAAGACCTATCTGTGTACCAAATCTGAACCCTGTAGCTACTTTATTTGCTGAGAAACGGCTGGCCCTTTGTTTTAACATTTAGGCCCCTGGGGCCCCTAGCCTTGTACATATGGGGCCAAAATGGGCAAAAGGCACATCTACAACTCAGGGCCCATACATATGCCACATATGAGCCCTAGTCATCTTATACTTATAGAGCTAGACTTGTCAATCTGTTGCACCATATTTTAACATTTGGGCCCCTGGGGCCAATAATATATAACATATGGGGCTCTTGTATATTTGTAAATATAGAGTACCCCTAGGGCTATCAGTGTACCAACTCAGGGCCCTGAGGCTGCTTCATTTGATGAGAAACGGCGTGCTTTGAATTTTCACATTTGGGCCCCTGGGGCCTGTGACCTTTGACCTCTGGGGCCAAGATGGGCAAAAGGCACTTCTACGGGGTAGGGCCCATAAGTGTACCACATATGGGACCTGGGGCCCTTGTAGTTTTAGCGCTAGCCTTGACAGAATGATGTGTTTGATGGGAGGAAAAGGAGGAGGAGGAGGAGAAGAAGAAACCACAGGATGGGAAGATACCCTGCATGCTATTGCATGCGGGTATAACTAGAAGGCTATATATTTGTACACAAATACGGCTATACCCGCATGTTATCGGTGTACCCAAACTTACAGTCCTTATTTGCTGAGGACTTAAAATAAAGAAATTATAAAAAGTCGCCCAATTGGACGGAAAATGTGTAAAAAGTGAAAGTCCAAGTCACAAGCTTTAATTGAATGTAGGTTGCACTGTCGTAGCACTTAAAAAAAGAAATTGTAAAAAGTCCCCTCCCAGGGGAGCCGTCTCTCTTATTCTCCATAGGTTGCTGTTGTCAGTCTCTCTTACTCACAGTGAGGCTATGCAATATGATTAGGGAGAAACTATTCCAGAAGGAGTATGTAAATTAAATGGAACAGCCATTTCAGAGGGAGTATGTAAATTAAATGGAACAGCCTTTTTGATGGCCATTTCGGAGGGAGTATGTAAATTAAATGGAACAGCCAATGGGTATGTAATTTAACTGGAACAGCCTTAACGCTTCACGCTGGTATTTCCAATTATGATATAATACGATCTGTCTGTTTATTAGTCCTACGTGTGTGGGGTGGATGAGTGTGTGGGTGTTAGTAACAATATAATTCTCAGGTGATATCTGTGTACAAATTCTGAGCCCGGAAGCTGCTTTCTTTGATGAGAAACGGCCCGCCCTTTGTTTTAACATTTGGGGCCCTGGGGCCCATAATATTTGACTTATGAGGCCCATGTACATAATTATGTTGAAGTATAATTCTCAAGTGCTATCAGTAGAATCAAGCTGGGCAGTGTAGCTGCTTTATTTACTGAGTAACGGCCGGCCCTATGTTTTAGCGTTTGGGGCCCTGGGCCCATATTATGTGACATATGGGGCTCATATGTACATATAACTATATAATTCTTAGGTGCAATCTGTGTACAAACTCTGAGCCCTGAAGCTGCTTTATTTGATGAGAAATGGCCGGCCCTTTGTTTTAACATTTGGGGCCCTGGGGCCCATAATATTTGACTTATGGGGCTCATGTACATATGTTGAAGTACAATTCTCAAGTACTATCAGAAAACTCAAGCTGGGCACTGTAGCTGCTTTATTTACTGAGTAACGGCCGGCCCTATGTTTTAGCTTTTGGGGCCCTGGGGCCCATATTATGTGACATATGGGGGTTATATATGCATATGACAATATAATACTAAAGACTTATCTGTGTACTAAATCTGAACCCTGTAGCTACTTTATTTGCTGAGAAACGGCCGGCCCTTTGTTTTAACATTTAGGCCCCTGGGGCCCCTAGCCTTGTACATATGGGGCCAAAATGGGCAAAAGGCACATCTACAACTTAGGGCCCATACATATGCCACATATGAGCCCTAGTCATCTTATACTTATAGAGCTAGGCTTGTCAATCTGTTGCACCATATTTTAACATTTGGGCCCCTGGGGCCAATAATGTATAACATATGGGGTTCTTGTATATTTGTAAATATAGAGTACCCCTAGGGCTATCAGTGTACCAACTCAGGGCCCTGAGGCTGCTTCATTTGATGAGAAACGGCGTGCTTTGTATTTTCACATTTGGACCCCTGGGGCCCGTGACCTTTGACCTCTGGGGCCAAGATGGGCAAAAGGCACTTCTATGGGGTAGGGCCCATAAGTGTACCACATATGGGACCTGGGGCCCTTGTAGTTTTAGCGCTAGCCTTGACAGAATGTTGTGTTTGATGGGAGAAGAAGGAGGAGGAGAAGAAACCACAGGATGGGAAGATACCCTGCATGCTATTGCATGCGGGTATAACTAGAAGGCTATATATGTGTACACAAATACGGCTATACCCGCATGTTATCGGTGTACCCAAACTTACAGTCCTTATTTGCTGAGGACTTAAAATAAAGAAATTGTAAAAACTCGCCCAATCGGGCAGAAAATGTGTAAAAAGTGAAAGCCCAAGTCACAAGCTTTAATTGAATGTAGGTTGCACTGTCGTAGCACGTACAATAAAGAAATTGTAAAAAGTCCCCTCGCAGGGGAGTCGTCTCTCTTACTCTCCATAGGTGGCTGTTGTCAGTCTCTCTTATTCACAATGAAGCTATGCAATATGATTAGGGGAAAACTGTTCCGGAAGGAGTATGTAAATTAAATGGAACAGCCATTTCAGAGGGAGTATGTAAATTAAACGGAACAGCCTATTCTGGGGCCATTTCAGAGGGAGTATGTAAATTAAATGGAACAGCCAATGGGTATGTAATTTAACTGGAACAGCCTTAACGCTTCACGCTGGTATTTCCAATTACCATCATATAATATTATAATACGGATCTGTCTTACGTGTGTGGGGTGGGTGGGTATATGTTAGTAACAATATAATTCTCAGGTGCTATCTGTGTACAAATTGTGAGCCCGGAAGCTGCTTTATTTGATGAGAAACGGCCGGCCCTTTGTTTTAACATTTGGGGCCCTGGGGCCCATAATATTTGACTTATGAGACTCATGTACATATGTTGAAGTATGATTCTCTAGTTCTATCAGTAAACTCAAGCTGGGCATTGTAGCTGCTTTATTTACAGAGTAACGGCCGGCCCTATGTTTTAGCGTTTGGGGCCCTGGGGCCCATATTATGTGACACATGGGGCTCATATATACATATAGTAGTATAATGCTTAAGACCTATTAGTGTACCAAATCTGAACCATGTAACTATTTTATTTGCTGAGAAATGGCCGGCCCTTTGTTTTAACATTTGGGCCTCTGGGGCCCCTAGCCTTTAACATCTGGGCCCAAAATGGGCAAAAGGCACATTGAAAACTTAGGGCTCATACATGTACCACATATGAGCCCTAGTTGCCCTTATAGTTTTAGAGCTAGCCTTGTCAATCTGTTGCCCCTTATTTTAACATTTGGGGCCCTGGGGCCCATAATATATGACATATGGGGCTCATGTAAACTTGTATATATAGAGTACCCCTGGGGCTATCGGTGTACCAACTCAGGGCCCTGAGGCTGCTTCATCTGATGAGAAATGGCATGGTTTGTGTTTTTTACATTTGGGCCCCTGGGGCCCGTGACCTTGACCTCTGGGGCCGAGATGGGCAAAAGGCACATCTGCGGGGTAGGGCCCATAAGTGTACTACATATGGGCCCTGGGGCCTTGTAGTTTTAGCGCTAGCCTTGACAGAATGATGTGTTTGATAGAAGAAGGAGAAGGAGAAGGAGAAGGAGATGAAACCCAAGGATGGCAATATACCCGTCCATGCTTCGCATGCAGGGTATAACTAGAAGGCTATATATTTGTACACAAATACGGCTATACCCGCATGTTATCGGTGTACCCAAACTTACAGTCCTTATTTGCAGAGGACATAAAATAAAGAAATTGCATGTGTAAAAAGTGAAAGTCCAAGTCACAAGCTTTAATTGAATGTAGGTTGCACTGTCGTAGCACTTAAAATAAAGAAATTGTAAAAGTCCCCTCCCAGGGGAGTCGTCTCTCTTACTCTCCATAGGTTGCTGTTGTCAGTCTCTCTTACAGTGAGGCTATGCAATATGATTCAGGGGAAACTATTCCAGAGGGAGTATGTAAATTAAATGGAACAGCCATTTCAGAGGGAGTATGTAAATTAAATGGAACAGCCATTTCAGAGGGAGTATGTAAATTAAATGAAACAGCCTTTTTTGGGCATTTCAGAGGGAGTATGTAAATTAAATGGAACAGCCTTTTGGGGGCATTTCAGAGGGAGTATGTAAATTAAATGGAACAGCCAATGGGTATGTAATTTAACTGGAACAGCCTTAACGCTTCACGCTGGTATTTCCAATTATGATACGATCTGTCTGTTTAGTCCTACGTGTGTGGGGTGGATGGGTGTGTGGGTGTTAGTAACAATATTATTCTTAGGCTATCTGTGTACAAATTCTGAGCCCGGAAGCTGCTTTCTTTGATGAGAAACGGTCCGCCCTTTGTTTTAACATTTGGGGCCCTGGGGCCCATAATATTTGACTTATGAGACCTATGTACATAATTATGTTGATGTATAATTTTCTAGTGCTATCAGTAGACTCAAGCTGGCCACTGTAGCTGCTTTATTTACTGAGTAACGGCCGGCCCTATGTTTTAGCGTTTGGGTCCCTGGGGCCCATATTATGTGACATATGGGGATTATAAATATCTATGACAATATAATACTAAAGACCTATCTGTGTACCAAATCTGAACCCTGTAGCTACTTTATTTGCTGAGAAACGGCCGGCCCTTTTGTTTTAACATTTGGGGCCCTGGGGCCCAATATATATGACTTATGGGGCTCATGTACATATGTTAAAGTATGATTCCCAAGTGCTATCAGTAGACTCAAGCTGGGCATTGTAGCTGCTTTATTTACTGAGTAACGGCCGGCCCTATGTTTTAGCGTTTGGGGCCCTGGGCCAATATTATGTGATATATGGGGCTCATATGTACATATAACAATGTACTTCTCATGTGCAATCTGTGTACAAACTCTGAGCCATAAAGCTGCTTTATATGATGAGAAACTGCCGGCCCTTTGTTTTTTTAACATTTGGGGCCCAGCCCTGGGGCCCAATATATATGTCTTATGGGGCTCATGTACATATGTTAAAGTATGATTCTCAAGTGCTATCAGTAGACTCAAGCTGGGCATTGTAGCTGCTTTATTTACTGAGTAACGGCCGGCCCTATGTTTTAGCGTTTTAGGCCCTGGGGCCAATATTATGTAATATATGGGGCTCATATGTACATATAACAATGTACTTCTCAGGTGCAATCTGTGTACACACTCTGAGTCATAAAGCTGCTTTATATGATGAGAAACTGCCGGCCCTTTGTTTTAACATTTGGGGCCCTGGGGCCCAATATAAATGACTTATGGGGCTCATGTACATATGTTGAAGTATGATTCTCAAGTGCTATCAGTAGACTCAAGCTGGGCATTGTAGCTGCTTTATTTACTGAGTAACGGCCGGCCTTATGTTTTAGCGTTTGGGGCCCTGGGGCCCATATTATGTGACATATGGGGGTTATATATACATATGACAATATAAAACTAAAGACCTATCTGTGTACCAAATCTGAACCCTGTAGCTACTTTATTTGCTGAGAAACAGCCGGCCCTTTGTTTTAACTTTTAGGCCCCTGGGTCCCCCAGCCTTGTACATCTGGGGCCAAAACGGGCAAAAGGCACATCTACAACTTAGGGCCCGTACATATGCCACATATGAGCCCTAGTGCTCTTGTACTTTTAGAGCTAGCCTTGTCAATCTGTTGCAGCATATTTTAACATTTGGGGCCCCTGGGGCCCAAATTATATAACATATGGGGCTCTTGTATATTTGTTAATATAGAGTACCCCTAGGGCTATCATTGTACCAACTCAGGGCCCTGAGGCGGCTTTAATTGATGAGAAACGGCGTGACTTGTATTTTTACACTTGGGGCCCTGGGGCCCGTGACCTTTGACCTCTGGGGCCAAGATGGGCAAAAGGCACTTCTACGGGGTAGGGGCCATAAGTGTACCACATATGGGCCCCAGGGCCTTTGTAGTTTTAGCGCTAGCCTTGACAGAATGATGTGTTTGATGGAGAAGAAGGAGGAGGAGGAGAACTAGATGGCACAGTTGTGTTTGAGCAAACACGAATATCTATGCCTGTGATTCCCCCCTAACCCCCCCCCCCCCTTTAACACACCATGACGCCCTTAACCCATCCTGACACCCCATAATATGTTTAATGCTAAAAGGGCTATCAGTATACCAACACAAGGCATTGTAGCTGCTTTATTTACCGAGTAACAGCAGGCCCTTTGTTTTAGCGTTTGGGGCCCTGGGGCCCATATTATGTGACATATGGGGCTTTTATATTCATATAACAATATAATGCTAAAGACCTATTAGTGTTTCAAATCTGAGCATTGCAGCTACTTTATTTGCTGAGAAACGGTCGGCCCTTTGTTTTAACATTTGGCCCTATTGGGCCCCTAGCCCTAAACATCTGGAGCTAAAATGGGCAAAACTCACATCGACAAGTTAGGGCCCATAGGTGTACCACATATGAGCCCCAGTGCCCCTGTAGTTTTTGAGCTAGCCATGTCAATCTGTTGCTCCTTATTTTAACATTTGGGGCCATGGGGCCCATAACTTAAGATATATTGGGCTCATTTATACTTGTAAATATATAGTACCCCTAGTGCTATCAGTGTACCTACTCAGGGCCCTGAGGCTGTTTTATTTGATGAGAAACGGCATGATTGGTATTTTTTACATTTGGGCCCCTGGGGCGCGTGGCCTTTGACCTATAGGGCCAAGATGGGACAAAGGCACACCTACGGGGTATGGTCAATCTTTGTACCAAATATGAGCCCCAGGGCCCTTGTAGTTTTGGAGATAGCCCTGTCAATATGAATGGTCAGGAAAAGGAGAAGAAGAAGGAGAAGGAGAAGAAGGAGAAGACTAAAGAGCATAAGCAGAATATCTATGCCCTGTTGCACAGGCATAGATAACTAGAAGGCTATATATTTGTACACAAATACGGCTATACCCGCATGTTATTGGTGTACCCAAACTTACAGTCCTTATTTGCTGAGGCCTTAAAATAAAGAAATTGTATGTGTAAAAAGTGAAAGTCCAAGTCACAAGCTTTAATTGAATGTAGGTTGCACTGTCGTAGCACTTAAAATAAATATATTGTAAAAAGTTCCCTCCCAGGGGTGTCGTCTCTCTTATTCTCCATAGGGTGCTGTTGTCAGTCTCTCTTACTCACAGTGAGGCTATATGCAATATGATTCAGGGGAAATTATTCCAGAGGGAGTATGTAAATTAAATGGAACAGCCATTTCAGAGGGAGTATGTAAATTAAACGGAACAGCCTTTTTGGGGCCATATCAGAGGGAGTATGTAAATTAAATGGAACAGCCAATGGGTATGTAATTTAACTGGAACAGCCTCAACGCATCACGCTGGTATTTCCAATTATGATATCATACGATCTGTCTGTTTAGTCCTCCGTGTGTGGGGTGGATGGGTGTTAGTAACAATATAATTCTCAGGTGCTATCTGTGTACAAATTCTGAGCCCGGAAGCTGCCTTATTTGATGAGAACCGGCCCGCCCTTTGTTTGGGGCCCTGGGGCCCATAATATTTGACTTATGAGGCCCATGTACATAATTATGTTGAAGTATAATTTCCTAGTGCTATCAGTAGACTCAAGCTGGCCACTGTAGCTACTTTATTTACTGAGTAACGGCCGGCCCTATGTTTTAGCGTTTGGGGCCCTGGGGCCAATATTATGTGATATATGGGGCTCATATGTACATATATAACAATGTAGTTCTCAGGTGCAAACTGTGTACCAACTCTGAGCCATAAAGCTGCTTTATATAACGAGAAACGGCCGGCCCTTTGTTTTAACATTTGGGACCCTGGGGCCCAATATACTTATGGGGCTCATGTACATATGTTGAAGTATGATTCTCAAGTGCTATCAGTAGACTCAAGCTGGGCATTGTAGCTGCTTTATTTACTGAGTAATGACCGGCCCTATGTTTTAGCGTTTGGGGCCCTGGGGCCCATATTTTGTGACATATGGGGATTATATATACATATGACAATATAATACTAAAGACCTATCTGTGTACTATACCTCTGACGTGGTGGTGCTTTATTTGTTGAGAAACGGCCGGCCCTTTGTTTTAAAATTTGGGCCCCTGGGGCCCCCAGCCTTGTACATCTGGGGCCAAAATGGGCAAAAGGCACATCTACAACTTAGGGCCTATACATATGCCACATATGAGCCCTAGTGATCTTGTACTTTTAGAGCTAGGCTTGTCAATCTGTTGCACCATATTTTAACATTTGGGCCCCTGGGGCCTATAATATATAACATATGGGGCTCTTGTATATTTGTAAATATAGAGTACCCTTAGGGCTATCAGTGTACCAACTCAGGGCCCTGAGGCTGCTTCATTTGATGAGAAATGGTGTGCTTTGTATTTTCTCATTTGGGCCGCTGGGGCCCGTGGCCTTTGACCTCTGGGGCCAAGATGGGCAAAAGGCACTTCTACGGGGTAGGGCCCATAAGTGTACCACATATGGGCCCCAGGGCCTTTGTAGTTTTAGCGCTAGCCTTGACAGAATGATGTGTTTGATGGAGAAGGAGGAGGAAAAGGAGGAGGAGGAGGAGAAGAAACCACAGGATGGCAATATACCCGCCCATGCTTCGCATGCGGGTATAACTAGAAGGCTATATATTTGTACACAAATACGGCTATACCCGCATGTTATCGGTGTACCCAAACTTACAGTCCTTATTTGCTGGGGACTTAAAATAAAGAAATTGTATGTGTAAAAAGTGAAAGTCCAAGTCACAAGCTTTAATTGAATGTAGGTTGCACTGTCGTAGCACTTAAAATAAAGAAATTGTAAAAAGTCCCTCCCAGGGGAGTCGTCTCTCTTACTCTCCATAGGTTGCTGTTGTCAGTCTCTCTTACTCACAGTGAGGCTATGCAATATGATTCAGGGGAAACTATTCCAGAGGGAGTATGTAAATTAAATGGAACAGCCATTTCAGAGGGTGTATGTAAATTAAACGGAACAGCCTTTTTGGGACCATTTCAGAGGGAGTATGTAAATTAAATGGAACAGCCAATGGGTATGTAATTTAACTGGAACAGCCTTAACGCTTCACGCTGGTATATCCAATTATGATATAATACGATCTGTCTGTTTAGTCCTACGTGTGTGGGGTGGATGGGTGTGTGGGTGTTAGTAACAATATAATTCTCAGGTGCTATCTGTGTACAAATTCTGAGCCCGGAAGCTGCTTTCTTTAATGAGAAACGGCCTACCCTTTGTTTTAACATTTGGGGCCCTGGGGCCCATAATATTTGACTTATGAGGCCAATGTACATAATTATGTTAAAGTATAATTCTCTAGTGCTATCAGTAGACTCAAGCTGGCCACTGTAGCTACTTTATTTACTGAGTAACGGCCGGCCCTATGTTTTAGCGTTTGGGGCCCTGGGGCCAATATTATGTGATATATGGGGCTCATATGTACATATAACAATGTAATTCTCAGGTGCAATCTGTGTACAAACTCTGAGCCATGAAGCTACTTTATATGATGAGAAACTGCCGGCCCTTTGTTTTAACATTTGGGGCCCTGGGGCCCAATATATATGACTTATGGGGCTCATGTACATATGTTGAAGTATGATTCTCAAGTGCTATCAGTAGACTCAAGCTGGGCATTGTAGCTGCTTTATTTACTGAGTAACGGCCGGCCCTATGTTTTAGCGTTTGGGGCCCTGGGCCCATATTATGTGACATATGGGGGTTATATATACATATGACAATATAATACTGAAGACCTCTCTGTGTACCAAATGTGAACCCTGTAGCTACTTTATTTGCTGAGAAACGGCCGGCCCTTTGTTTTAACATTTGGGCCCCTGGGGCCCCCAGCCTTGTACATCTGGGGCCAAAATGGGCAAAAGGCACATCTACAACTTAGGGCCCATACATATGCCACATATCAGCCCTAGTGCTCTTGTACTTTTAGAGCTAGCCTTGCCAATCTGTTGCACCATATTTTAACATTTGGGCCCCCTGGGCCCCAATTGTATAACATATGGGGCTCTTGTGTATTTGTAAATATAGAGTACCAGTAGGGCTATCAGTGTACCAACTCAGGGCCCTGCGGCTACTTCAATTGATGAGAAACGATGTGCTTTGTATTTTTACATTTGGGCCCCTGGGGCCCGTGACCTTTGACCTCTGGGGCCAAGATGGGCAAAAGGCACTTCTACGGAGTAGGGCCCATAAGTGTACCACATATGGGCCCCAGGGCCTTTGTAGTTTTAGCGCTAGCCTTGACAGAATGATGTGTTTGATGGAGAAGGAGGAGGAGGAGGAGGAGAAGAAGAAACCACAGGATAACAATATACCCGTCCATGCTTCGCATGCGGGTATAACTAGAAGGCTATATATTTGTACACAAATACGGCTATACCCGCATGTTGTCGGTGTACCCAAACTTACAGTCCTTATTTGCTGAGGACTTAAAATAAAGAAATTGTAAAAAGTCGCCCAATTGGGCAGAAAATGTGTAAAAAGTGAAAGTCCAAGTCACAAGCTTTAATTGAATGTAGGTTGCACTGCCGTAGCACTTAAAATAAAGAAACTGTAAAAAGTCCCCTCCCAGGGGATTTGTCTCTCTTACTCTCCATAGGTTGCTGTTGTCAGTCTCTCTTACTCACAGTGAGGCTATGCAATATGATTAGGGGAAACAATTCCAGAGGGAGTATGTAAATTAAATGGAACAGCCATTTCAGAGGGAGTATGTAAATTAAACGGAACAGCCTTTTTGGGGGACATTTCAGAGGGAGTATGTAAATTAAATGGAACAGCCAATGGATATGTAATTTAACTGGAACAGCCCCAACGCTTCACGCTGGTATTTCCAATTATGAGCTGCTTTCTTTGATGAGAAACGGCCCGCCCTTTGTTTTAACATTTGGGGCCCTGGGGTCCATAATATTTGACTTATGAGGCCCATGTTGAAGTATAATTCTCTAGTGCTATCAGTAGACTCAAGCTGGCCACTGTAGCTACTTTATTTACTGAGTAACGGCCGGCCCTATGTTTTAGCGTTTGGGGCCCTGGGGCCAATATTATGTGATATATGGGGCTCATATGTACATATAACAATGTAATTATCAGGTGCAATCTGTGTACAAACTCTGAGCCATAAAGCTGCTTTATATGATGAGAAACGGCCGGCCCTTTGTTTTAACATTTGGGGCCCTGGGGCCCAATATATATGACTTATGGGGCTCATGTACATATATTGAAGTATGATTCTCAAGCGCTATTAGTAGACTCAAGCTGGGCATTGTAGCTGCTTTATTTACTGAGTAACGACCGGCCCTATGTTTTAGCGTTTGGGGCCCTGGGGCCCATATTATGTGACATATGGGAGTTATATATACATATGACAATATAATAGTAAAGACCTATCTGTGTACCAAATCTGAACCCTGTAGATACTTTATTTGCTGAGAAATGGCCGGCCCTTTGTTTTAACATTTGGGCCCCTGGGGCCCCTAGCCTTGTACATCTGGGGCCAAAATGGGCAAAAGGCACATCTACAACTTAGGGCCCATACATATGCAACTTATGAGCCCTAGTGATCTTGTACTTTTAGAGCTAGGCTTGTCAATCTGTTGCACCATATTTTAACATTTGGGCCCTTGGGGCCCACAATATATAAAATATGGGGCTCTTGTATATTTGGAAATATAGAGTACCCCTAGGGCTATCAGTGTACCAACTCAGGGCCCTGAGGCTGCTTCATTTGATGAGAAACGGTGTGCTTTGTATTTTCACATTTGGGCCCCTAGGGCCCGTGACCTTTGACCTCTGGGGCCAAGATGGGCAAAAGGCACTTCTACGGGTTAGGGCCCATAAGTGTACCACATATGGGCTCCAGGGCCTTTGTAGTTTTAGCGCTAGCCTTGACAGAATGATGTGTTTGATGGAGAAGAAGGAGGAGGAGGAGGAGGAGGAGGAGAAGAAACTAGAAGGCTATATATTTGTACACAAATACGGCTATACCCGCATGTTATCGGTGTACCCAAACTTACAGTCCTTATTTGCGGAGGACTTAAAATAAAGAAATTGTAAAAAGTCGCCCAATTGGGCAGAAAATGTAAAAAGTGAAAGTCCAAGTCACAAGCTTTAATTGAATGTAGATTGCACTGTCGTAGCACTTAAAATAAAGAAATAGTAAAAAGTCCCTCCCAGGGGAGTCGTCTCTCTTACTCTCCATAAGTTGCTGTTGTCAGTCTCTCTTACTCACAGCGAGGCTATACAATATGATTAGGGGAAACTATTCCAGAGGGAGTATGTAAATTAAACGGAACAGCCATTTCAGAGGGAGTATGTAAATTAAACGGAACAGCCTTTTTGGGGCCATTTCAGAGGGAGTATGTAAATTAAATGGAACAGCCAATGGGTATGTAATTTAACTGAACAGCCTTAACGCTTCACGCTGGTATTTCCAATTATGATATAATACGGCCTGTCTGTTTAGTTCTACGTGTGTGGGGTGGATGGGTGCGTGCGTGGGTGTTAGTAACAATATAATTCTCAGGTGCTATCTGTGTACAAATTGCTGAGGACTTAAAATATAAAAAGTCGTAAAAAAAGTGTAAAAATTGAAAGTCCAAGTCACAAGCTTTAATTTAATGCAGGTTGCACTCTCGTAGCACTTAAAATAAAGAACTTGTAAAAGTCCCCTGCCATGGGGAGTTGTCTCTCCATAGATTGCTGTTGTCAGTCTCTCTTATTCACAGTGAGGCTATGCAATGTGATTAGGGGAAAACTATTCCAGAGGGAGTATGTAAATTAAATGGAACAGCCATTTTAGAGGGAGTATGTAAATTAAACGGAACAGCCTATTTTGGGACCATTTCAGAGGGAGTATGTAAATTAAATAGAACAGCCAATGGGTGTGTAATTTAACTGGAACTGCCTTACCCTTTCACGCTGGTATTTCCAATTATTATATTAATAATTATAATACGGGTATGTCTGTTTAGTCCTACATGTGTAGGGTGGGGGGGGGGGTATGTGGGTGTTAATAACAATATAATTCTTAGGTGCTACTGTGTACAAATTCTGAGCCCGGAAGCTGCTTTATTTGATGAGAAACGGCCGGCCCTTTGTTTTAACATTTTAGGGGCCATGGGGCCCATAATAATTGACTTATGAGGCCCATGGACATATGTTGAAGTTTAATTCTCTAGTGCTATCAGTAGACTTAAGCTGGGCACTGCAGCTGCTTTATTTACTGAGTAACGGCCGGCCCTATGTTTTAGCGTTTTGGGGCCCTGGGGCCCATATAATGTAATATATGGGGCTCACATGTACATATAACAATGTGATTTTCAGGTGCAATCTGTGTACTAACTCTGAGCCCTAAAGCTGCTTTATTTACAGAGTAACGGCCGGCCCTATGTTTTAGCGTTTGGGGCCCTGGGGCCCATATAATGTAATATATGGGGCTCACATGTACATATAACAATGTGATTTTCAGGTGCAATCTGTGTACTAACTCTGAGCCCTAAAGCTGCTTTATTTACAGAGTAACGACCGGCCTTATGTTTTAGCGTTTGGGGCCCAGGGGCCCATATTATGTGACATATGGGGTACATATATACATATGACAATATAATACTGAGAACCTATCTGTGTACCAAATCTGAGCCCTGTAGCTACTTTATTTGCTGAGAAACGGCCGGCCCTTTGTTTTAACATTTGGGCCCCTGGGGCCTCTAGCCTTGTACATCTGGGGCCAAAATGGGCAAAAGGCACATCTACAATTTAGGGCTTATACATGTGCAACATATGAGCCCTAGTGCCGTTGTAGCTTTAGAGCTAGGCTTGTCAATCTGTTGCCCCATATTTTTAACATTTGGGGCCCTGGGGCCCATAATATATAACATATGGGGCTCATGTATACTTGTATTTATAGAGTACCCTTGGGACTATCAGTGTACCAACTTATGGCCCTGAGGCTGCTTCATCTGATGAGAATCGGCATGGTTTGTGTTTTACATTTGGGCCCCTGAGGCCCGTGACCTTTGACCTCTGGGGCCGAGATGGGCAAAAGGCACATCTACGGGGTAGGGTCCATAAGTGTACTACATATGGGCCCTGGGGCCCTTGTAGTTTTAGCGCTAGCCTTGACAGAATGATGTGTTTGATAGGAGAAGAAGGAGGAGGAGGAGGAGGAGGAGGAGGAGGAGAAGAAACCACAGGATGGGAAGATACCCTGCATGCGCTGCATGCGGGTATAACCACAGAATAAGACTAGAAGGCTATATATTTGTACACAAATACGGCTATACCCGCATGTACCCAAACTTACAGTCCTTATTTGCTGAGGACTTAAAATAAAGAAATTGTAAAAAGTCGCCCAATTGGGCAGAAAATGTGTAAAAAGTGAAAGTCCAAGTCACAAGCTTTTAATTGAATGTAGGTTGCACTGTCGTAGCACTTAAAATAAAGAAATTGTAAAAAGTCCCCTCACAGGGGAGTCGTCTCTCTTATTCTCCATAGGGTGCTGTTGTCAGTCTCTCTTACTCACAGTGAGGCTATGCAATATGATTCAGGGGAAACTATTCCAGAGGGAGTATGTAAATTAAATGGAACAGCCATTTCAGAGGGAGTATGTAAATTATACGGAACAGCCTTTTGGGGGCCATTTCAGAGGGAGTATGTAAATTAAATGGAATATCCAATGGGTATGTAATTTAACTAGAACAGCTTTAACGCTTCACGCTGGTATTTCCAATTATGATAATACGATCTGTCTGTTTAGTCCTACGTGTGTGGGGTGGATGGGTGTGTGGGTGTTAGTAACAATATACTTCTCAGGTGCTATCTGTGTACATATTCTGAGCCCGGAACCTACTTTCTTTGATGAGAAACGGCCGGCCCTTTGTTTTAACATTTGGGGCCCTGGGGCCCAATATATATGACTTATGGGGCTCATGTTAAAGTATGATTCTCAAGTGCTATCAGTAGACTCAAGCTGGGCATTGTAGCTGCTTTATTTACTGAGTAACGGCCGGCCCTATGTTTTAGCGTTTGGGGCCCTGGGGCCCATATTATGTGACATATGGGGATTATATATACATATGACAATATAATACTAAAGACCTATTTGTGTACCAAATCTGAACCCTGTAGCTGCTTTATTTACTGAGTAATGGCCGGCCCTATGTTTTAGCATTTGGGGCCCTGGGGCCCATATTATGTGGTATATGGGGCTCATATGTACATATATATAACAATGTAATTCTCAGGTGCAATCTGTGTACAAACTCTGAGCCCTAAAGCTGCTTTAATTGATGAGAAACGGCCGGCCCTTTGTTTTAACATGTGGGGCCCTGGGGCCCATATTTTTTTTTTTACTTATGAGGCTCATGGACATATGTTGAAGTATAATTCTCAAGTGCTATCAGTAAACTCAAGCTGGGCATTGTAGCTGCTTTATTTACTGAGAAACGGCCGGCCCTATGTTTTAGCGTTTGGGGCCTTGGGGCCCATATTATGTGACATATGGGGGTTATACATACATTTGACAATATAATACTAAAGACCTACCTGTGTACCAAATCTGAACCCTGTAGCTACTTTATTTGCTGAGAAACGGCCGGCCCTTTGTTTTAACATTTTGGCCCCTGGGCCCTAGCCTTGTAAATCTGGGGCCAAAACGGGCAAAAGGCACATCTACAACTTAGGGCCCATACATATGCCATGTATGAGCCCTAGTGATCTTGTACTTTTAGAGCTAGGCTTGTCAATCTGTTGCACCATATTGTAACATTTGGGCCCCTGGGGCCCATAATATATAACATATGGGGCTCTTGTATATTTATAAATATAGAGTGCCCCTAGGGCTATCAGTGTACCAACTCAGGGCCCTGAGGCTGCTTCATTTGATGAGAAACGGCGTACTTTGTATTTTTCACATTTGGGCCCCTGGGGCCCGTGACCTTGACCTCTGGGGCCAAGATGGGCAAAAGGCACTTCTATGGGGTAGGGCCCATAAGTGAACCACATATGGGCCCCAGGGCCTTTGTAGTTTTAGCGCTAGCCTTGACAGAATGATGTGTTTGATGGAGAAGGAGGAGGAGAAGGAGGAGGAGGAGGAGAAGAAACCACACGATAACAATATACCCGTCCATGCTTCGCATGCGGGTATAAATATACCCGTCCATGCTTCGCATGCGGGTATAAATATACCCGTCCATGCTTCGCATGCGGGTATAAGAAACCACAGGATGGGAAGATACCCTGCATGCTATTGCATGCGGGTATAACGATGAATAGAAACGGGCACTAGAAGTGTATTGGATGATAAGGTTAATTTTTTAATTGAGATACATTATACTGTGTTTTGTTTGTACACGTAGCGACTACCCAAACATGAAAGTATAAAGGTTCAACGAGATTGATCATGTACAGATAGACACGCCAGACCATTGTATGCAAATTGTCTGCTTTTAATCTTTATATTATTATTTAATTTCAGTTATTGATGGATTTCGTGAAGTGGGCACATGGTGGTAAGTATTAATAATAATAATTAAATATATTTTGAGCGCCTGACAACAAAAGCAAGTTCACCAAGCGCTTTAAAAGCCAAAATACAATATGTCCATAAATCTACATAAAAAGTACTATGAGTATGAGTTGTTACTCAGCCAATAAATCAACATAAAAAGTATTGCGAGTTAAGTATTATGAGTTGTTACTCAGTCTTTTACCAATAATTATTTCAACTTTTGTAGGATGGACTTTACTTAATAACAATATGTATGATTGTTCCAAATGTTATGAATAAAAATTAATGGTCCACAAAATGTTAAAAAATGTTAAAGGATAGAAGTATTTGATGCACCTTGTTTGCCGCACCCGTCTTCTAAAGCTCGACACATTTTCAAATGTTTTCGCTGATTATTTTCAATCTAATTAAGGTCATAATTTTACATTGCATTTACCATGACTGCTTCTAGCTTGCTTTGCTGCAATGAATCCTGTCCAACAGTGGCGTGGTGGTACTGAGAAAGGCAAAATTTCTAAAATGAGCCAAAATGAGGATAGTAAACATGGTAAATTGTGACCTAAATCCGGGCCAAGGGCCATTACAACTTTTGGTCAATTTTATCCTGGCATTTCGACCATGGGGTGGTAAGTCCCCCATAACTCCCATCGGTCGCATTATATAGGTGCCGCAATTTTTACCTTGAACGCTACTCAGTACTCACCCCTGAGCGAATCACTTAAAATACTTCATCCATAGAGGCGGCATTATGGAAAAAGCACGATAACTTAATTGTCAATAACTTTAATAAGTCAATATTTACATATTTTGTGACATAATTGTATATCATACCACACAGGCTAAAAGAAATATAGGCTATACGTTTACAACTAGTGTCCAAAATGGCAAGTAATTCAGATGACAATCTGATACAGAGATCAGAAGACGTACTAGTACAACAACATGAGGACGAAGGTAAGTTACTGGCAACTATTTTTTTTCTGTGGTTGTGACTTGTGGTTGCAAGTGTATCAGGCATTCGCGTATTATCTGATTTATGTGGGAGGAGGGTGCCCCTACCCCAAACGACTTTTACCGGGCTGACCAGCTCGAAACCCGGGCAGAAATTTGACTATATATATTGCAGTGTGTTTGTGGGTTTCTATTTTGACCCGTTATTTGTTAATGATCTATTCCAGCAACCGTGTCACATCGTTAACTTCATCGGTCCTTTTGCACGATAAATAAGGTACTAGTTGATTATGTTGACGGAAGCGAAAAATGCAAAATTTGAATCAAAATGCAAAATGCCTTACCACTGAGGCGCTTTGCGCGATTATGATATTTTCCATTAGGAATTAAAAGAAGTAATGATATTCGTGCGATTTGGCGTTTTTGGTGGTTGGTTGATAGATTTATCTGGGGTACCCTATTTGCGCTTTTTTCGTTTATGAACTTTGGTCCGTTTTGATTGCAAAATGCCTTACCACTGATGCGCTATTATTGTCTTTTTTCTGAAAACCGCCACCCCAGATACAGCCTCGAACACTGCCCCTAAACATTATTTTCTTTTTTTCTGAAAACCGTTCCACCTCAGATTATAAATATAAGGATGTTTAGATATGAATTACTCACCGATAATATACCCCTTCCCGAAAACCACCCGTCTCGGCTTTTTAATTTCTTTTTAATTAAAAAGCATGTGCAATTTGAGCATTCGCAACTTAATAATATGGAATAGCCACGAAAACCGTCCCTAAACATCATTGTCTTTTTTTCTGGAAATAGGCTCACCCCAGATTTTAACTTTCTCATTGCTGAGAACCGCTGTGTCTATAGTCGGCATCCTCTGTAAGAGTTGTCAGGACGAGGATTTTTAGATATTAAGTACTCACCGACAATCATCCCCTTCCCGAAAACCGCCCAACCCCAGCTTTTAAACTTCTCTTTAATTAAAAAGCATTCGCAATTTGAGCATTTGCATAATTCGCGCGATTTTATATTTTTAGTGGTTGGTTGATAGAATTATCCGGGTCCGCTATTCGCGCTATTTTCGTTTATGAACTTTGGTCCGTTCTGATTGCAAAATGCCTTACCATTGATGCGCTATTATTGTCTTTTTTTTTCTGAAAACCGCCACCCCAGATACAGCCTCGAACACCGCCCCTAAACATTATTTTCTTCTTTTTTTCTTGAAACAGTCTTCCCCCAGATGTTAAATTTCTCTTTGCCGAGAACCGCTTTGTCTAAAGTCGGCACGCTTGAAAGTAATGAGTGTTTATTGTCTCGTTCTTATTCAACCAAGAACACTGCCCCAAACATTGTCTTTTTTTCTGAAAACCGCCCACCCCAAATTTTAAATTCCTCTTTCTGGAAACCGCCCACCCCAGAATTTGTGTCTGTGTCTAAATTCGGCAGCCTCTGTAAGAGTTGTCAGGATGAGGATGTTTAGATATTAAGTACTCACCGACAATCATCCCCTTCCCGAAAACCTCCCAACCGCAGTTTTTAAACGTCTCTTTAATTAAAAAGCATTCGCAATTTGAGCATTCACAATTTATTTATATGGAACAGTCACGAAAACCGCCTCTAAAGATGCTTGTACTTTTTTCTGAAAACCGCCCACCCCATATTTTAAATTTTTGTTTGTAAGAACCGCTGTGTCTAAAGTCGGCATCCTCTGAAATAGTTGTCAGGACGAGGATGTTTAGATATGAAGTACTCACCGACAATAAACCCTTCCCAAAATATACCCCAGCTTTTAAACTTTTCTCTAATTAAAAGGCATTCGCAACCGCCCCACTCAGATTTTAAATTTCTCTGCTGTGTCTAAAGTCGGCATACTTGGAGCATTCACATAACATGGAACAGTAAATGAGTGTTTATTGTCGCGTTTCCACGAACACCGCCCCTAAACATAAAACCGCCTCATTCATAAAACGGAAAATAGCCCAAATAGCGTAGGGATAGATCTATAACCAACCACCAAAAACTCAAAATCGCTTGAATAGCACTACTTCTAACTTACTAATGGCTAAATAGCATAATCGCGCGAATAGTGATGGTAAGGCATTTTGCAATCACAACGGACCAAAGTTCAAAAACGCAAAATAGCGTGAATAGTTCACACCCAAATCAACCAACCACCAAAAACGCAAAAGCGCGCGAATAGCACTAAAAGTACTAATGGAAAAATATAGCATAATCGCGTGAATAGCGCTTCAGTGGTAAAGCATTTTGCAATCAGAATGGACCAAATTTCAAAACGCAAAATAGCGCGAATAGCGCACCCCCGATAGATCTATCAACCAACCACCAAAAACGCAAAATCGCTCGAATAGCACTACTTCTTCGGTACTAATGGAAAATAGCATAATCGCGCGAATAGCGCACCACGTTCTTTTTAATGTTGTAGAAAAAAATTAAGTAATTCTTTATAATCATGGTACTATTATTGCAATCATCCATACGAAGTAATGGCAGAAACGCGCTATTGCAAGACATGTGTATAAGAGTGCTATTATTGCTATATTGAGTTATAGCGCCTTTCTCCCAAAAAGCCACTTCGTCAGTGTGTCGAAGCATTTATCGCTGCATCACCCCGTTCTATTTGATTGCCGCTCATTTTTATATGGCTGAAGATGCTGGTATTTCACTTTCTTTGAATTAACAGATCAAGTTGCAGTTGGGAGTTCATCTCCAAAGACTCTCATGCCAGCATCTATTCATGGAGAGAGGGTCAGCGTGATAGAGCAACAGACGATTGTCAAAGGAGACCAGAAGATCCTGCAAGTTTCAGGAAACAACTATCAAGCACAGACTATAGTGTTTGCCGGCGGAGACAAAGAGAAAGATACAAGTAGGTATACAGAACCCTTAACTGTCATGGTATCATGAGGGTACCACTCCTATGGAGGGTAGCCTATCACCTTCTGTATTTCCCTCCGTTTCGATAAACTACATAGTGAAAGAAGAGTTATCGTGTGATAAATAATAGAACAATAGACGATTGTCAAAGGAGACCAGAAGATAATTCAAGTGTCAGGAGAAGATTATGAAGCGTAAAATATTAATGTCCTTGTTGGGAATAAATGAAGGAAAATGTAGCTAAAAGTACGAAGCAGTAATTTTACCATCTGACGCTTTGTAAATTATATGCAAATCTCTACCATCACCATCACTTTTTATTCGAAAGCAAAAAAGCAGTACTAGTTTTCTTTTGTAGTTGGTGGTTCCAATGTGGCAATAACAAACTAAGGAGCTGTCATTTCTTCGGAATGGGGGGTCATGAATCAGTAGCGTAGCCAGCGGGGGGCAAAAGTGCCCCTCTGACCAAAGGGCAAAGGAAAAGAAAAAGGGCAAGGAGCCCCTTTTTCATCAAAATTCACCCCGATCATGGGCCAAAATAGTGTAAAATACAAAATAGGGGGGTTAGAGAATTATTAAGGGCTGGTGACTCAAAGTTTTTAACGAGCATTCTTTTAACTAACTTACAAAATATGCACACAATCTTCAGTTATATAATACAAAATTTTTGCGCAGTCTTAGGGGATCATAAAAGATTTAGCCCCCACCCCCCCCCCCCAAGAAAATGACATCCACTTAATCTATTCTTAAGTTGGTGCAATTAACGAGGACGATTCTGATATCCGTATAAACAGCAGCGTGGTAGTCGTCATGAAATGGCGCTATACGAGACAATTAACTTAATACGGTGTTGTTCCTGTAAATAATTATCAAAGGTCATATGTTTCCTCAACATTCCATTTAAACAAAATATACAGGAGGAGGAGTACAGTAACTTACGAATTTCTTTGAATATACTCATGACCTCTCAATGTGACGAGTTGTGGTTGAGAATGACTCAGCGGACGCCAGTCGAAAGCTATCCGCAGGACGTGAGCTTGTTGTATAGCTGTATGAATCATATTCTAAATCATCCTTGATGCATAGTACTTTGGATGTTTAGGATCTTTCTCATATTTTGTTCCCGGTGCAGGAAGTCCTGTATTCAATTTAGAAATGGTGAAAATGCAATTAATGGAACAATACCGTGAGACTAAGGGCAAAGTACCGCTGCTACCTGGTATGCCAGAAGAGTTTGCCAACATGGAAGACATCTTTGTCGACCTGGAAATCGTCGAAGAAGACAAGAAACCTTCTGGAGTCATATGTAAAGAACTTAACTCGTACGGTGATCTTGTATGTATTAAAAGAAATAGAGGAAAGAGTAAAAATAAAGAATTGGTGAAACGTATCCTAGTAAGGGGAAAGCCAGGGGTTGGAAAATCAACCACAATATCTAAACTAGCATATGATTGGGCATGTGATAAACAAGACTCACCCATGTCAAAGTTTGACTTAGTGTTTGTTATCACAGTAAATGAGATTGATACCGACACAGATTTGATAGGTGTCATTCAAGATCAGTTACTACCTAAGATTGAAAAAAAGAGTCTTGAAGAATTTCTCCAATCCAATGCTAGTTCAGTGGCCATTTTGTTTGATGGATACGACGAGGACACTGGTCATTTTGATCGGTATAAAGATATTAAAAATGTATTGCGTAGCAAATGGCTAGCTGAAGCATGTGTAATTGTGACCACTCGGCCCAATCATGTAGGCAAATTTTGTCAACAGTATGGCCCATTTCTGCAACTTGAAATAAAAGGTTTCTCTTGGAATGCTCAAGAAAAGTATGTGAGGAAGTTCCTACAATTTAGGAAAAAAGATAATAACGATGACGATTTTGATGATGACAACGATGATGATGATGATGATGATGATGATGATGATGATGATGATGATGATGATGATGAAGCTGGTGATGATGATGATGATGATGATGATGATGATGATGATGATGATGATGATGATGATGATGATGATGATGATGATGACGTTGAAGCCTTCCTATTTAGGATTCGTTCACGATCTCTTCATGAACTCTCAATCATTCCCATTATCCTTTCTATGCTGTGTTTGCTTTGGAAATCAGATACAGAACTCCCAATAAGTATTACAGCTCTCTATACAGATGTACTTAGGCACCTAGCAAATCATAAATATGCCAAAACTACTGCAGATGATCTTGATGAGTCCATCATTCATGACTGGATTGACAGTGTGTTATTCCATATTGGCGAAATAGCTATCATAGGACTGTTTGAGGATAGATTAGTATTTAAAGCAAATGAATTTGAGAAACAGCATCTTGAAGATGCTTGTGAGCTGGGCGTAATGATCAAAGAAAGAAAACGATCTGGTGCTAAATTCACATATAATACAACATTTTTACACAAAACATTTCAAGAAATGTGCGCAGCTTTATACATGACAAAGTTATTCAATACAAATAGGGAGTCATTCAAGAGGTATTTAGGGCGGATTACAAAAGTAAACGTTTTTCAAATGGAGATATTTTTAAGGTTTGCTTGTGGGTTGAGTGTCAATGCAGCTGAGGGCATCCTGCAACATGTTGTACAACTAATGCATGCTATGTATCAGTATCAAAAGCGGCCAACCCGCCTTTGTCGTGGTATTTATGAAAGTGAATGTCAACAAATCCCAATTTTTCTACTCTATGAAGCTGAAATAAATACACAAACAGAAAGATGTGTCAATCTACACGCGTCCATGAAACCTCTGTATAGTTATGTGTATACCAGCAGCACCATACAGTATGATATTATATCGGAATTTCATAAAGTACTAAATCACTATATAAATACACAAGGATATACCTGGTTAGATGATATCACAATATATGAAATACTCCTGGATCGGGCTCCATGTTACCCACCGATAGCAGAATTCCTTTGTTCTATGTCTAGTGTATCCGCTGTGCACTTGGATGCAGGTAGTGCCCAGACACATAGTCATGTTGAGTTAACACCATTTCTTGATCTGCTCATGGAACGACAGTTTGCACCTACTTCACTTTCAGAATTGTATTTTCAAGGGATTTGTTCTGATGCCAAGTCATTTTGTTTGTTTTTATCTTCCTTGCCATGTCTTGCAAAATTGGACTTCCGCGACGTTTCAATAAATGGTGAGTTTTCTGGTGATGTATCACTGCTGATGTTACGAGAGTTACAAATGACAGGTCCAGACAAGAAATGCTTTCGAATTTCTTATTTTCATAAGGAGTACTTCTTTTCTTCACCAAATGTATTTTTCAATCTCTTTTCTTTTCTGCCCTCTCTCACTACACTGAAGGTAGTGGACGTACCTATACGTGGTGTGCTGCCTGGTGGCATTTCATACCCAGCTCTTAAGGACCTGCACATTGAAGGATCACATCCATTTAGTGTTGGTAAAGCAATACTTAGTAGCCTTTCACATGAATCTGATTTATTTGATTCACAAAATCTGAATCAATCTAATGAGAGTCAAGAAGCGATTTCTGCCAAACCTTGTTTACCATTGGAATCAATATATATCAAAAATATCGAGTTTGATGATGCGTGCAAGTTAGTTAAGGCAATGAAATACATGTCCCATTTAAGACGGTTAGCTTTACCATTGGTAACAGATTTCACAAAAGTGTGTGGTATGCAGCCAGATGAATGGGAGAAGGTATTCGGTGGATTTGCGGAAGCATTGCAAAATATGCAGAGATGCCACTGTAAGACCATGGGTGATTCTGATACAAAGCGTGTTTACAGTGTCCAGATTGAAGAGCTAGATTTATCAGACAATAGAATAGGTCACTCAATAGGAAACTTGATCTGTGCCTATAGATATATGCCACATCTGAAATGTTTGAAGTTGGGTTGTTTCAACTGCTATCGTAACCCAGTACGCTTAAAACCTGAACAGTGTGAGATTCTATTCGATGGGTTCATTGAAGCAGGTAAACAAAGCAAGGGTGGTTTACCTCTAGAAGTCCTGGACCTATCATGGAATATAGTACGTGATTCAGTGAGTAAACTTGCCCAAGCATACATGTACATGACGCATCTTAAATCACTGCGATTATATGAATCGCAACTCAATCCATGGCAGTGTGTTATCTTGTTCGATTCTGTAATTAGAGCAGCAGGCAAGATAAAGGAATCAGGATTACCTTTAGAAGTCTTCGATATATCGGTCAACAAATTAGGAGATTCAGTGGGTACTCTTGCTAAAGCATTCATGTACATGACGCGTTTGAGATCGTTAGAAATTGAGCATTCGATGCTAAGTCCATCTCAGTGTGCTGTATTATTTGATGCCTTCATAGCAGGAGGCAAGGCAAGTCAATGTGGTTTAGTTCTAGAAGTATTGAACCTTAAATACAACACGATAGGTGATTCTGTGGGTAAACTTGCTCAAGCATATACTTACATGCCTTGTTTGAAATCACTTAACTTAAAGCACGCAGAACTGAATCCATCCCAATTTGTCGTGTTATTTGATGGGTTTATTACAGCGGGTAAACTGTTAGCACAACAAAATACCACAAGTAGCCATACGCTTACTGATACCCAAAGTCCATCATCTTGTGGTTTGAAGATAGAAACATTGATATTAGAAAGTAATGAAATTGGTGAATCCGTTGACAAGCTATGTGAGGCAATCGGATACATGCCTAATCTGGTAGAACTAAATGTACATATATATGATAGTGGTCATCAGCTGAAACAAGAGGCAAAGACAATGATTCAAACTGTTCTGAAACAAAGAAATTCTCATTTTAAAGTAGGAGAATTCCACTTAGCCATATAGGTAGAAGGAGATTGGGACATATGTAGATTTGATTCATTTACTAGCATTACATAATACCAACCTGAATCCAACCCAAACTATTAATTGATGACTTCAATATAGCGCAGGCAAAATATTAATCAGCACACTAAGATCTCAGTAACCGTACGCTTATAGTGGTTTGATGATAGTTTGTCAACTTAAGAGGAAATGAACTTAGTGGATCTGTTTCCATGTTGTGTGGGGCAAGGAATATACAAACAACTCATGTTAATATAATGTAAGCTGGAACAAGATGAAATATAAATAGAATTATCATTTAAAATTTTAAATTTACAACCTGTCAATGAACAGAAATCATGTAGCCGATTATGTCAGTAAATTTGGTGGTGTAATAAGATTAATATATAAAATGTTTAATATCACTGTAAGCTGCCATACACAGGCATACACAACTGTAATATTTGAACTGAACGGAAAATATCATCGTCAAAACAGGTCTCATTCTCAGTGCTCCATGTATGCCACATACCATACTGCGCCCATTTTGCAATATAGCCACTACAGTCATCACAACAAGGTATCAGTTAATGAAAGATTACATTATAGGCATTTTGAAAATCAATTTTCGAAATTGAGTTAATCATTAACTCGATCTCGAAAAGCAACGTTAACACTAACATAAAAATATTTATAAACTTTCTTACGACTTTTGCTAAGTCGCATGTTGGCCAATTTTGTCAACAGTATGGCCAATATCTGCAAGTTGAAATAATAGGTTTCTCTTGGAATGCTCGAGTAAAGTTTGTGATGAAGTTCCTACGATTTAGAAAAAAAGATGATGACGATGGTGATGATGACCATCATTATCTCGGGCATTTGAGCCGCGTTGATGACCAACCTTTTAATATTTGCGCGTTGTTGATATATCCAATAATTCTAAAGTGATGGAATTCGCCTGGAATGATAAGGCTAAATATCTATTTTCTTTTTAGATAATCTTTGTTATATAACTCATTCAAAGACTCTTGTCATTTAATTAGCCAATTACTATTGGTTATTTTTGCTATTTTTAGCGGCCAGCTGCAAAAAGACTATTGCACTCCGCACGAGTGCAGTAGTCATTTTCCCATTGCACTAACCCGGAGCTACCATAGCAACGCTGACAGGCGCGCTAGGGTATAGCGCGAGGTTTCTACCTCGACTCGCCAATTATAGGTGCGGGTGCCTGGTGTTGCTTCAAAATAAATATATATTTAAATATTTTTTTTAATTTATTTTGTTTTCCTGGTGATTTATAAAATTAAGTGGAAGAAAGGGAACTTATATATGAGTTATATGAAACAAATATTGAATGTTTTTATTCGGTCTAATGGAAAGAATATTTCCATTCGGTGAAATATGAACTATTCCATTCAACTCGGCAAAGCCTCGTTGAATGGAACAGTCCATATTTCGCCTCATGAAAATATTCTTACCATTGAATTCATAAACATTCAATATTTGTATATGTTTCTTCATAGCGTTGATAAACTTACAAGTGAACAATCATTGCTGTTTTATCCATTGCCAATACAGCTGCACCTTGGTCTGGGGCGGACATTTTATAAATGAATTTAGAAGAGCAGCAACGACATATGCAAAAATTTGAGGAAAAATGAAAGAGTCAGTTTTATTTTAGGGCCATTTGTCTATAACAGGTCTTAACATGTAGCCTATGGAGAGAGTACCCGATGAGGGTGCTATAACACCCATTTTAGGAACAAAAATGTGAATAAAAAAACTGACACGTGCGAATTTTCTAAAATTTTCAGAGTATGTAGTATGAACATGTAGAAATATAATCAAGTAGTTGCCCTACCTGCTCTTCTCCGAAAAAATAAAAAGTCCTATACCTCAATGATAATGAAACCTAGGAGACACCCTTGCCAACCAGTATTTGCCGTTTTGAATAATGTGAAATGATACTGAATTCACTGTCATGTTGTGCAATATTTATATTTTGTTTTTATTTTCTATCTATCAGCTTCTTTTGTCGTTGATCTATACTAATGTAGTAGTTTGAATATACCTGTACAGGTTACGTCACAATAATGATACATTATGAAATTATTTTTTATAACAAACTAAAAGCAGTATAGCGTATAATGATATCTTAATCATAAGAAATAGTGATGTATCCCCTATACACTTCATATAATTTTATTATGTGTGGTTAGGGACCGTTTACAAACACTTGATGCCTAATTTTTGACCCTCCTAAGGGGGGGACCTGAAAAATGACCACAAATTTTCCTAGGGAAATTGAGTTAATATGCTTTTATATGGGGTTGACCCACAATTTTCATGTCATAAAGGGGGGGGGGGTGAAATTTGTGAGATCTCAAAAGGGGGCCCAAAAATTTTTCGCGATTAACAAGTGTTTGTGAACAGTCCCTTAGAAGGTTTACTGTAGTAATTTTTTTCTGTTATCGTGTGTGCATGTTGAAGTGGTTCTACACATACCAAATACATGCACAAGTAATGTCAATTTGATTATAGGACATCGTGAAAATGATTTTTGCATAACTTTTACCACGATTTTAAAGGGGGGTAACCCTATCGGTTTAGGATATGGATTGTCTTCAAATTTACATACAATTTCAAATATCTTCCCCTTGATGCATCTATGTGGGAAAAGGAGAAAATTTTCAGCGTAAAAGTGAATAATTAGCACAATTTGCAAGACAATACGTTGCTACGTGTGAATTGCATTATGGTCCGGCATCCAGAAACAACACTCCAGTCGAGTACTTCGCCATACCACTACGCCCATCATTCTTTTGACAAAATATCTCATTCTTTTTATTTTAATTTGACCCTGATATAATTCCTTTTAGTTTTGTGTATTGTCATCGTGTACATTTCACACTTTTATTTTATTTTATGATTTGTTTTAATAAAAAAAAGGATTTTTTTAAATGTTATTTCTAATTAATAAGTTAATTAATTAATTACTTTAGAAATGGGGCATTTCTTCTTATATTTTTTTCATGTCCCTCGTATCATGCTTGACAAGATGTGGCCTTACTTTTTATTTATTTTCCTCCTTATGTATTTTTTTATTTTTGGTTTAATCGTATATTATTAGAGCGCCCTCTATCATTTTGGACCTATTTCAGTTCGTGCGAATTGGTATTGGAGTAAAACGGCTCTTATTCACGGATTCTTTCTTTCAATTGATATTTTTAATATTTAACAGTACTTGAAGTAAACTTTATAAATCTGATGATTTATATTTAAAGTGTATGTAGGTGGGATGAAAAGCCGACGATCAATTGAAAATTTTGACCTTTCGTATTGAAGATATGGATTTTTTTTCCAAAACACTAAAAAGAATTTGGTCTTTTGGGGAAAAAATCCATATCTTCAATATGAAAGGTCAAAATTTTCAATTGACCGTCGGCTTTTCCTCCCTGCTACATAGGGCCTATACTTTAAGAATATATCATTAGATTTATATAATTTACTTCGAGGACTGTTATATATCAAAATTTGAAAATATCAAATTTTTATAATTTGTCATAAAATTTGTATTATATTGTGATTTTCAAAAATGAAAATTATTTGATATCAGAAAGACATGCTTCGTATTCAGAATGCAATTCGATAGGTGTGAGGTGCTCTCATGTCCCACAAAAAATACTGTCGAAACGCAATAAACGCTCATTTTAGATCCCTTAAATGATACCAAAAACTCATCAACAATGAGAAAAATCGGGGGGATGATGTTGTCGATCGGGTTACGGACCTTTAATCGGTGTATAATCAGTATGTAATTAAACTGACTTAGGGACTCTTAGGGAACAACCCAAAAGATCAAACTCGTCATATAACATTCGTTGGAGAGTGAGTTAAAAATGCCGATTACGTGTCTCCTATGGTCTTGAAAACCTATTGATGTTATTTTGACCCAGTTCCGGTTTCATCAATCTTTCGGGTTAGGAGCTGTGCAATAATTATGTGTGGACCCGGGGTTAGTGATGTAATGCGAACAGTGAGCAGCAAATATGGCACATATTATTAGGGCAAAATAGCGAAACGGTGTCGTCCAAACTATCTGTGCCATAAATTGCTTACCAACCCATTTCGACCTGCAAAAGAATGCCACCCCTCCCCCCCCCTTTGGCGTGCCAAAAATTATTTTCCCTCCCTATAAGTCACCACCAACACATAATTATTGCATCACCCCTTAATACCTTAAGTATGTATGCTCTTACAAGCAGCAAAAGGTGAGCAAACGGTTTCAAAAGGAAGATTCATGTGACAAATTCCTAGACATTTTGATAAATCGAACTTTTTTGTTTGAAAGCACTTCAAATTAATAAACCCTAATTTTTTTCCAATCATTTATTACTTGGATTATTACAAAAGCTGTTCATTATTTATTTAAACCAAAGGAACCCTTCAACGACCCGTACTATAGGCCCTACAAGCGGGTTACGACTGACTCGCACTACCCCCATTCCTGGTGTACGTCAAGCTGGCACAACCCCAGACACAACGTTTTATTCATACATACATTACATACAAAAGTACATTTAATACAGGGTGTAACAATAAAATTTGTACAATTTTGAAAATAGAATGACACAAGTATGCTGCTTACTTTTTGGTTAGATATTCATATGTCTATCAAGATAATTTCTTTAGCCACCAGATAAGCTTTGTTCCAATAAAATCCTAGGTATACAAGTGAGGATATAGCCAATTATGTAACCTAGTCTTAAAACTGCTTGGGCCACTTTTGTCACTTTTGTCTAAAAGTGACTGAATAGAGTTGAACCATGGACCAGTTGGACGGTGCTCTTATGATAGGTCGTTATAAACAATGGGGTATATTCGAAGTAGTAGAAATGATTACATAATAGAATATCTCCTTGAGTTTTTGAAAGTCACAACTAAGCACTGACATAACAACCTTATTTACTAGAAATCGTAGCTGCAGCTCAACAACTTCAACCATAATTTACGTTTGAAGAGCGCATTTTTATGTTTGTTACATAAGGTAGCACATGGAGTCAATAAGAAACCATAAGATTGTTTATATCTCATTTTCCAAACTCTAGTCTTCCATCAAGGCATACCGGTACAATTACATATAACTATGAGAAGTATGTAAAATTTGTTGATAGAAATGCTGGCAATAGTGGCCGCCCCAGAATAGCTAGAAGCCCAGCTGAACTTAATTGCAAATTTTTATTGTTTTGTACTTATGGGTGCAAAAACTGTTCTCAGTTTTACCGATGATATTTCAGGGATATGAGAAATTACTTTATTTATAAGATAATTTGAAAGAAATATCATGACTTCATTTATAGATTTTAAAGAAATATCATGTTAATTATATGAAGAAACACCACTTATAATTCTTTTGTGTCAGTTCTTTGATGTTTAATCATGATAAGCACAATCTACGCGGTTCAAACTTGATATATAACGCTAACATGGCAAAAGTGGCCCAACACGTTTTCTGGACGGTTAAATTAATCGAACATAACTTTTGAACCCAAGCTATTGGAGAAATCAACTAAACGTCTTCTTTTACAGACTTGACATTTAATATGGAATATTTTTTTCGCAAAATTCCAAGACCGGTCTGGAAGGGGTCTGCATAAACCGCACGGGGTAAATATTAATTGGGGTGTGTCGGGAGATGGTGTAAAGTAATTGTTTGACAGAAAATGTGCTTTCCGTTAGTTTACATAATGGCGCTCATAATGTACTGAATTAGCCTAAAATGGCGGATTTAAGGATACTGAATTTGATTTTTGTGGGGGTAAAATATCTGAATTTGAGGAAAATTATTCTGATTTTATCAAACTTATTGAGATTTGAGGTGATATTTACTGAACCTAAATACAATAAGTGTTCGTTAGACCTGAAATGCACTTGTAATCTACCAGTTTTGAAAGTGGGAGGAGCTTTTAAAAATATGGCTCTGAAAAGTGTTACACACTCAGAAATTTTGAATAGCCACCCGGGGCCAAATGTTATAAACTTACTGTACACAAAGAAACAGCGTGAGTTCATTGGACAACCAAAAATGCGCGCAGTTGTTTTGTACTGTAAGTTTATAACATTTGACCTCGGGGGGGGCATTCAAAATTTTTGGGTATGTAAAACTTTTATGAGCTATATTTTTAGCTCCTCCTATACTAAAAAAATTGGTACATTGCAAGTGTATTTCAGCTGTGAATGCCAATTGCTGTCGAGGTTTACGAAAAACCACTTCAAAGCCCTATAAATTTGATAATAACAGAACATTGTTACATAAAGTCCGAAATTGTGTTCCGCACAAAGCTCAAATTCAGCCTCCTTAAATCCGCCATTTTAGGCAAATTCGCTACATTACGAACACCATAATGTAAACTCATGGAAAGCACATTTTCTATCAAACAATTATTGTACACTGTCTCCCGACACACCCCAATTAAATTTAGCCCCTGCGGTTTATGCAGACCCCTTCCAGTCCAGTCTTGGAATTTTGCGAAAAATATTCCATATTAAATGTCAAGTCTGTAGCTAAGATATTACTGATTCTATTGCATATAACATTTGTGCCGTAACCTTTTTAGTTTTTTCCTGAGAAGTCAAAATGCAATTGTACAAATTTTATTGTTACACCCTGTATAGCGCTGTTACATCAAGATCAAAGCGCAGTATGAACCAGTGAAAAACGGCAATAAGAGAAAATGGCAAATATATAATATACAATACAAGCAAAAACATTATTCATCATTTGGATACAAGTATGTTTTCAGACATTTTTTGAACTTGGAGAGTGTGTCACAGTTTCTGATTTACTTGAGATGTTCAGGAACAGCAACAAAAAAATCTGTCTTATCCAAACACTGTGTATAAATATGGTGGCCATGGGCTACAGTAGGGAGGATGATGTAGAAAAACAAGTCAAAGTTATTTCCGCCCAAATGTTCACAGCACAGCCCAAATTTTATGTCCACAGTAATCAGAAACACTATCCAAAGACAATAGATGCAAATGCAAGGTTAGCAGATAGCTAGAGCTGGTAAAATCACTATCTGCTCTGGAGAGAGGTTCAGGGTGCACAAGGGTGCACACCTATAGCATGCACACCTATATTCACTTTCTATATGCAAGTTTTTACACTTTTCAGGAAATTCCTTTTTGTAAGACTTGCATCTTGACCATCCCTTTTGGACGGTACAATAGTTGCTATAGCTTTTTGGGTAACCACTGGTAACGAGAAAGGACTGATTCCAGTCTCTATTACCCACTCACTAAAATTGAGTTAGCTTGAAATTCCCTTGGAACTTACTGCTAATTGTCTCCCCGTACGAAACTCGGGGAGCTGAAGAATGTCTAGGGTGTGCGTTCTTGTAGCAGCAAAGTCCCTGATTTGTTTTTAAATGGTTTATGGAATGATGTGGGCCGTAGTGGTCAGCGACAACCTGTAAAGTGTGCTGAGGCTTGTGAATCACTTGAACGTTTAGGCGTTGTGCCTGTGCGTAGCGCTCTATAAATCACTGCGTTGTTGTATTTTGTTTTTTAAGGCCTAAATTTGGATGTAGAATGTTGTTGACGATCAAAATGAGATGGATAAGATGTATTAGTTGAATCATTTTCTTACGATCCGTGACCATTCATAGCATACCTTTGTTTCTCTGTGGATTTGACTAGATGGACATATTCTAAGAAAAAATAGCTCCTATGTCCCTCCCAAAAATGGCGGGAAAATCTATTTATAGCTCATTTTTCAAAATGGCCGCCGGTGACATTTTGAAAAACATGAATATCTATATACCATGTTCTGGATTGGCTATAATGACAAATAATATGCCGTTTTCCACTATCTGTGGCATGCCCAACCTTTTAAGATAAAATTCAAAGTGTTGAAAGGTCATCTTGACCCCTAAATCCAAGATGGCCGCCAGTTTCATATTGAAAAACTTAAAATCGATATATCATGAAGTGGATAGGCTATAATAACAAACAATGTGTCGTTTTCAACTATATTTGGCATGCAAAACCATTTAAGATCATATTCAAAGAGTTTGGGGTCACCTTGCCCCTAAATCCAAGATGGCCGCCAGCACCATATTGACAAAAACATGAAGTGGATAGGCTATACTGACAAATATTCCATTATTTTTGGTATGCCAAACCTTTCCATGTCGTATTCAAAGTGTTTGGGGGCATCTTGACCCCTAAATCCAAGATGACTGTCTTAGCCATGTCGAAAAACATGAACATCGATATTTAAGATGTGACACACATGAGGCTAATACTTATTTTTACTCAGTTACTTATACTATAGATTTTGAAAGTGTTACCTTTGTTCTTTCAGGAAAGTTGCACGTTAAGAGCATGTGATGGAGAACAGAACAGACACTGAAGAGCTACAGGGCAATTAAGAGACTGATAAACTAGAATGCATGCTGAAAGATCATTGACCTGTAAAAGACAGGTTATAAAAAGTAGAGAAATGGGAGAACACAAATTTTTACAATGGAAGGGCCTTGATAAATTTCAACATGTCAATACAACAGTGGAATGGGATAAAGGACCTAAGGGTTTTCATAAGCATGCTACTTGTTGTACCACGATGTCTAACACACACGCTCATTTCCAAGCCACAAAACGCAAGCACAAATCTGAGAAATCAAAAAAAAAAGGCTGGGATGTCCGGTCAGCAATTATCTTTCTCAGGACCTCCTCCCAAGAAACTTCGTTCAAGTATAGGTGTTCTGCATGATAAGGCATTGTGCGTCCACAAAGTCTGGTAACTGGGACAAAAACACTTTTGTTACTTTTGACACAAGATGCATGGAGAAGATTCAATGCACACACTATCTACATTGCAGATGAGGATACAAGAGAGCGGTTAGATACGTTTATAACGTCAATCCCAGACAGGCAAACAGCCTTTGGCTTGGAAATCAGATACCACCGTCATTGCTGGCGTCAATATGTCAGCAATCAAGCGAGAGATAATCTCAGTGAAAATGCAGAGCATCTACAGCATGTTAACCTTCGGGAGGCTCAAGCTTACGGTTCTTTCAACATGCATATCCAACAAGTCATATTCAAAGATCGTGAAATACGCACCCTTGAAGGACTGCTCCAAGATTACATTCGCATTTAATACTTCAAACTACGGGCACTTTTCCCAAGTAAGGTCCAGCTACCTCAAGGAACTTCTGATCAAAGAATTGGGAAAAGTCATAGGATTTCACGAACGTATTCAGAAGAATGTTAGTGAGCTTGTGTATGATTCAAGAGCTGCCGGTACATACATCGAGGCCGCGCTGTTATCACTGGGAGCAACGGATGACCAGTTGGTCAACAATGTCGCAACACGACTTAGAGAACAGGTCATCAAAAGAACCACTATTCCTTGGGCCCCGTACATACATGAGTTGGAGCAAGATGAAAACTTTAGTGAGCTCCTACTAAAGCTCATTACCTGGTTGAAAAAACCTAATACAGTTTCAGCTGATGACAACCCAAAGGTCTGATCAATTTCGTCAATCTTAGGAAACGATCGTTATTTACGACAGGGGTTGGCATTTTGAAGGGGGAACCCGATTTGTTTTATCTTGAGGGGGGGTCGACATTTTTTGTTGAACCAGGAGGGGATTGTTAAGTTTTAAATTGAGTAATTAGTTTAAACAAGGGCGGAATTTGAAAATTTGCTTTCCCCCTCGCATCCACTCAAAATTTCAGATTCACCCTTTTTAAACTTAACAATCCCCCCCTCCTGGTTCAACAAACAATTTTGCGTTTCCACCTCAAGATCAAATAAAAATTCGGGTTCCCCTCAAAATGCCCATTCCCCTGTCGTAAATAACGATCTCTCCCTACGATTGACGCAATTGATCGGACCTTTGGGTTGTCATCAGTTAGACCTGTGTTAGGTTTTTTCAACCAGGTAATGAAGTTTAGTATGAGCTCACTCAAATTTTCAGCTTGCTCCACCTCATCTATATACGGGGGCCAAGGAACAGCTAGTGGTTGTTTTGATGACCTGTTCTTGATCAACTGGTCATCCGTTACTCCCAGTGATAGCAGCGCGGCCTCGATGTATGTATCGGAAGTGCTTGTATCATACACAAGCTCACTAACTTTCTTCTGAATACGTACGTGAAATTCTATGTCTTTTCCCAATTCTTGATCCGAAGTTCCTTGAGGTAGCTGGATCTTACTTGGGAAAAGTGCTCGTGGTTTGAAGTAATACGAATGTAATCTTGAGCAGTCCTTCAAGGGTGCGTATTTCACGATCTTTAAATATGTTGATATGTTGAAAGAACAAAGCTTGAGCCTCCCGAAGGTTAACATGCTGTAGATGCTCTGCATTTTCACTGAGATTATCTCTCGCTTGATTGCTGATATTTTGACGCCAGCAATGACGGTGGTATCTGATTTCCAAGCCAAAGGCTGTTTGCCTGTCTGGGATTGACGTTATAAACGTATCTAACTGCTCTCTTTGTATCATCATCTGCAATGTCGATAGTGTGTGCCTTGAATCTTCTCCATGCATCTTGTGTCAAAAGTAACAAAAGTGTTTTTGTCCCGGTTACCAGACTTTTGTGGACGCACATTGCTTTATCATGCAGAACACCTAAACTTGAACGAAATTTCTTGGGAGGAGGTCCTGAGAAAGATGATTGCTGACCGGACATCCCCGCCATTTTTTTATTTCTCAGATTTGTGCTTGCGTTTTGTGGCTTGGCAGTGAGCGTGTGTGTTAGACATCGTGGTACAACAAGTAGCATGCATATGAAAATCCTTAGGTCCTTTATCCCATTCCACTGTTGTATTGACATGTTGAAATTGATCAAGGCCCTTCCATTGTAAAATTTGTCCTTAATGTTCTCCCATTTCTTTACTTTTTCTAAACTGTCTGTTACAGGGCAATGATCTTTCAGCATGCATTCTAGTTTATCAGTCTTTTGGTTGCTCTGTAGCTCTTCGGTGTCTGTTCTGTTCTCCATCACATGCTCTTAACGTGCAACTTTTCTGAAAAACCAAAGGTAACACTTTCAAAATCTATAGTATAAGTAATTGAGTAAAAATAAGTATTGGCCTCATGTGTGTCACATCTTAAATATCGATGTTCATGTTTTTCGACATGGCTTAGACAGTCATCTTGATTTAGGGTCAAGATGCCCCAAACACTTTGAATACGACATGAAAAGGTTTGACATGCCAAATATAGTTGAATATTTGTCAGTATAGCCTATCCACTTCATGTTTTTGTCAATATGGTGCTGGCGGCCATCTTCGATTTAGAGGTCAAGGTGACCCCAAACTCTTTGAATATGATCTTAAATGGTTTTGCATGACACAAAATAGTTGAAAACGACACATTGTTGGTTATTATAGTCAATCCACTTCATGATATATCGATTTTCATGTTTTTCAATATGGCGCTGGCGGCCATCTTGGATTTAGGGTTCAAGATGACCCCCAAACACTTTGAATTTGACAAAAAAGATTTGGCATGCCAAAAATAGCGGGAAAACGACACATTGTTTGTCAGTATAGCCTATCCACTTCATGGTATATATATCCATGTTTTTGTCAATATGGCGCTGGCGGACATCTTGGATTTAGGGGTCAACGTGACCCCAAACTCTTTGAATATGATCTTAAACGGTTTTGCATGCCAAATTTAGTTGAAAACGACACATTGTTTGTTATTATAGCCTATCCACTTCATGATATATCGATTTTCATGTTTTCCAATATGAAACTGGCGGCCATCTTGGATTTAGGGGTCAAGATGACCTCTCAACACTTTGAATTTTATCTTAAAAGGTTGGGCATGCCAAAGATAGTGGAAAACGGCATATTATTTGTCATTATAGCCCATCCAGAACATGGTATATAGATATTCATATTTTTCAAAATGTCACCGGCGGCCATTTTGAAAAATGAGCTATAAATAGATTTTCCCGCCATTTTTGGGAGGGACATAGGAGCTATTTTTTCTTAGAATATGTCCATCTAGTCAAATCCACAGAGAAACAAAGGTATGCTATGAATGGTCACGGATCGTAAGAAAATGATTCAACTATATTGTGTTGAATAAAACTCATGCTTTTTGGATTAATAAGGAATGGTTCCTACTACTGTAGTATTAAACATTTTCCTTTAGACTGTGTTACAATGTACTTTGTTGTGATTATAATGTGTATCTATATAAAGTCAATATATTTATTTTTCCATATCTCTCTGTAATGTATTTGTTTAGCTCTGTGCCAAACTGGAAAACAGACTGAGTTTATTTCTCAGGTAAATAAGCTTTAATAAACAAATAGATAAACAAAATAATTATAAATATGTTTTGTTTTATTTGTGTGGGGGGTGGTTGTATGGGGGTGTTTTATTTCCCAAGTTTCATAATGTTGAATGTATTTTAAAAGTTCCATGAAACTGAAAATTCTTAATTTGCCTAACTCAATTTCTCTCTGCTTAATTTATTGACAAAATGATAAGTAAGAGGATGGTAAAATCATTCCTTTAAAAGAATGGTATGTTTTTACTGGGCCACAGGACCAGATGGGCCCGTCCTAGGATAAAACAAACAAAATAAAACAAATAAAATATATTTAAATTTTAAAAAGTCAAATTAAAAACAGAAAAGATTATAGTGAATAGCATTGCTATCTACTGTTTATATAGGTATGGATGACATACAAAAGTTTCTATCTACTGTACTGTTGATATGTACTGCTGATAGAGGTATTGGTATCTAAAGCTGATAAAGGCACGAATGTCATACTAGTACTGCTTTCTACAGTTGCTATATACAGTAGCTAGCAATACTAGTATGTCATCCATGCATCTGTCCGCATTATCTACTGCTGATAGAGGCATGGATGACATACAAGTAAATTGTTATCTACTGCTGCTAGAAGCATGGTTGACATACATAATAATTATGCTGCTATCTACCTTTGAAAGAAACTTGAATGGTATACTGATATTGCTATCTACTGCTGATAGAGGTAGGGATGACATAGGGATTGTTATATCTACAGCAATTGAGGCATGGTATGAAAACATTGAGAGTGGTCAGTGTTATCCTCTCAGTACAGTGCAGTAGCGTAGCAAAGAAGAAGGGGCAGTTGACTCCTCTGTAGAACCTCTTGCTAAAGGAGTCTCTCTAGATGGTAGAAACTATTCTTTATGTGAATTGTCATCACAGGGCAATCAATTTCATGCAATTTTCTTCGGCAATTTTCATCAAAATCAGAGCATGTTTAATGTGTTGACCTTTTATGCATATAGAGCACAGATTTTAAAAGTTTTTCGTTCAAAGTTATAGTCGTAAATAGGTCAAACTATACATTTTCTGAATCCTTATTATCAAAGAAAGAAATAATTTCGAATCGGCTTAAACAAAATTTGAGTGGGATTGAATTTTGAGCATACAAATTTACCTTTGACCTTATACTTCTCGAATTGTCCAAACGAGACGATTTTTTATACCCAAAGGAATATTATTTTGTATCACCCAAAGAGAAATAATTAGCCCTTAATATTAATTTAAAAATATTCAAAACATAATTGGCAAAACCATCGAAACTGTTTGACTAACAAAGTTAAAGGTACAAAGGTTGCAATCCATGATAACATAATTATATTAATACCAACGCCTGCAACGCGCCATAATTTCATATGCACACAGAAGAGTAGGTGGACATCTTTTTCAATCTAGTTATGCCAAACCAGACGGAGACTACAAGATATACCGTTCCATGTAAGTATCATTTAGTTTGGATCTCATATCAGACCATTTGATGAAGTCTGGCTAAAAATCATGTTAAAGCCACACTTAGAAAAGAAAACCACATGATGTGGAAATGAGAGTATTAACTCACCAGTAGCTATCTGTTGTAGTCCTACTTATTCATGGCATTATTAATGGATGGCATAGGGGAAGTGAGCCCATTTTGCAAGACTGTCCATGCCTTCACGGTGAAATAAACCTATTCATGTTACTATACGCTTTGACTAAAATGATACTGAGTGATACTGAGAAATGTTGGGTGCTTAGCCATATAATAAAGAATTTTCCAATTTGGGGATTGCATCCGGTGAACTAAAAGGTATTATTCTGAAACTGTCCTAGTCGACTAATATCATTCAAATCATTTTGATTGATTTACCAGCTTTTACCATAAACAAATACTAAATAGTCCAGGGGAGTGATATGGAACATGAGTATTGCATAATAGACTATGGATGCATTGGGAAATTCCTTCCCCAATGCAATATGCGTTATTGCATAACAAAGTAGACGGATTAACCTCAAGCTGTATCCATTAGCCTTTTCAAAGTATGGAGTACACAATAGAAGGGAAGTATTCAATCTGAGTAAAACCCGGCAAATTCAAAAGCCTTTACCCACTTCGTGTAGCGCCATCCTATCGTGTCCGCCATTGTGCTGGTTGCATTGTGGAAACGAACCTCGGTACAAATTGACTTCCGGTAGAGAAACCCAATAGCCGCGTATTTCAAGCTTGTCCAAAAAGCCATCAACATTTTAAAAGAGAGTGCACACTGCGTAATAAGACAAGACAGATCTGAACCTGACCTTCTTTCAACCTTTATTTTGTTTATAAATGTCTTTCAATTCCATTTTACATTACACAGCAGTTCAATGTTTGATTTAGTTGTCGTTTTGTTTTTGCCATTTGTAATTCCATTGAACGTGCTTATGTAAGACCTGATCAACCCTTTCATGTCACCTAATCCGAATGAAAAAAACAACAACAACATTTCTTAAACACTTGAGAATGTTCTTGCAATCGTGCGTGTCGACGCGATACTCGTATGCGCTATTGGAACCAATCGGATGTGCATAGCAACAACAGGACTGATCGATTCTAAACCCTAGGTAATTGCTTGTAAAATGTAGGATTTACTGGCGGCTCCTGAACTTGCTACTCCACTCGCTCGCCTCTTTCAATTATGTTTTGACAAAGGTTACATGCCAGCTCAGTGGAAGTGTGCGCATGTCATCCCATGCTACAAGAAGGGTGATAAACATACACCTGGAAACTACAGGCCCATCTCTCTGCTGTGTATTATGTCAAAAGTGATGGAGAAGCTTGTTAGTAAGAAAATGTGGAAACACCTGGATGAACATCATCTGATCTCCCTCGGCAGTTTGGTTTCAGGGCTGGTCACTCTACATCAGATGCTTTGACATATGTCTCGCAATGTCTTGCCAACTCACTCAACAACAGAGAAGAAGCACGGGTCGTCTGCCTTGACATCAGCAGAGCTTTTGACCGTGTGTGGCACACTGGTCTGCTTGAGAAACTTTCTGCACTAGGGTTTTCAGGTACTCTTCATGCTTGGCTGACGGACTATCTCAAAGATAGATCACTGAAGGTCGTCCTGAATGGGAGGAGTCTGGATCGAAAAAATCAATGCTGGGGTACCCCAGGGCTCCATACTAGGCCCCCTCCTGTTTATCATCTTCATTGACGACATCTCACAAGATCTGAACAATCAGTCCATCTTGTACGCAGATGATGCTACCATTATGTCCTTCATCAAATCTAGAGAAGATAGACTTCCTGCTGCAGCATCTCTCAACCGGATTTGGCCAAGATCGAGACATGGGCTAAGACATGGAATGTCCTGTTTGGTGCTGCCAAATGTAAAACCACTACCATCTCCAACCGAAGAGATGCTGATGGCAACCATCCACCACTTACTTTTTGGTGTAACTCTTGAAGAAGCTGAAAGCGTGGACCTTCTAGGTCTTACATTGAATAACAACTTGTCCTGGAACCAAGTAGTCACCAAAATGTCAAAGACAGCCGGTCAGCGACTGGGACTCCTCAGAAGAGCTTCACCCTATATTCTACCTGCACAGAGAGCCATCATCTACAAGGCCATGATACGATCAAAAATGGAATATGCCAGCAGTGCTTGGACTGGTGCAACTCCCACCTCACTAGCTCAGCTTGACTCCATCCAAAATAGAGCTAAGCGTGTCATTGGTCTGCCAACAAATGAGTATGAAGATCATCGTATTCAGCCATTGAGCCACCGCAGGGCAGTTGGAGCAGCCACCCTCTTCCATCGTATGTTTTACAAGGAGGCCCCTGAGTTGTTATGCCAGCTGATGCCAGACATCCATGTCCATGACCCCAGGTTGCGACGGTCTGTGAGATCCCATGACCTAGCAGTGGAAGTCCCAAGAACAAACCTTGTCAGCCATGAAAGATCATTTCTACCATCTACAGCCCAATTATGGAATTCTCTACCTGCCCAAATTCCAGCCATTAGATCGAGGGCCAGCTTTAGCAGGGAGGTTAATCGCTTTCTGGGTGCATCCTCGTCAGCAGCTTCTAAATGATTTATTTGTCTCTGCTGTTAATGCCCAGTTATGCCATGTCGTAAAAAAAAAAAAAAAAAAAAAAAAAGAGGGTATTCATTACTACGTCATTGATGTGATTGCTCATGCATAAAATTCCTCCACATAGGTTGTTTAGCTTAATCGGGAGAGTGACCTCTTGAAATGATGATCACAGTTATCTTTGAGTTATTACAGTGAGGCCCACGTACAATGTTCAACACAAAGTGAACAATGCTATAACTTGGAGGGCAAACAAACCAACACCGCCAAATTCGACTGACATGTGTACAACGTGGGAAGCTATGGGGAAATTGAACACTTGTTGTCTGATCATGCATGTGTTTATGGTTAGGGTAGCGGTTACTTAGCAACTCTCGATCCGCTTGGGTTTATTGCATACACTCTATTGCTTGTAAAACAACTCGGCTTCGCCTCGTTGTTTTACTTAAAATATTAAAATGATGTAGCCCGTGTTATATGAGACGATAGATGCACTCCAGCGGCTAAAAACAATACCTTTATTCTCTAATTAGACGACACTTAAGTAAATAATGCCAAAAGTCATCCTTTTTTATATCAATTATAATAATCTAGTCTAAATTAATACCCACTCCAAACAATAGCCTGACCCTGTTCCATAGAAAAGGACGGGTGGAACACTACCATGAAGGATGAGGCTACTATTGTCTGTTAATATCATCAAAGCGAAACATTTCTCAGGTCTAAAATTTTAGTGCGGGGGGGGGGTGATAAACCTGTCAAATGGGTCATATGCGAACAATATTTCTAATATACCCTTTTCTGGCAGAAACGCGTAGGGTTGGTTCACAGGCCCCATGGCTAAATGTATCGCTTGGCCAGGTGCACACCGGATGCGCCGAACGGAAAATTGTGAAACTGCGTTTTTTTCGTAAAAGGTAAAATTAGATATTACCTCTTCTCTGGTAAAAGCAAGAGAAGTGATATTTCGATGTAAATGCCCTTTTTTCAATATCGCGAACACGTGGTTTGAAAAAGCACCCCTTATTTAGCATTTATGGTCGTATTATTCTTCACTTATCTTAATTATAGGTTATCTAAAAATCAACGCTTGTCCAAAATAGCAAATGCACTTACATAGAGTGTTTCAATAAAAGTTTTTAAAGTTGAGCTATAGGTTACATACCACTAATAGGCCTGGGCGATACATTGAAATACGACGAGTAACTATTTGTTTTCTGAAAAGACTGCATTAAAATCGCTGAAATTGATCAAGTTATATAGCCAAAAAAGTATTTTTTTAGGGTTTGATGCTTCAAAATGGTACATTTTCTCTCATTATATGACATTTTTGTTGTATTAGTATCAAAAAGCATACGCACGGCTTCGGTTTTTAGTAAATATTCGCCCTACCATATTGTAACTTTCAGCTTCGAGGGCGCACTGTCATGTTAAGGTGTGTACAGTTCAGTGCGTTAAAACATGAAAAGTCTCAGCTCAACCTATGTTGAAATTTTGATCATTTGGCATCTAAGTCATATAGTTTCACCTGATATTAGTGGCATTTAACTGTGAGAGTTCTGAATATGAGAAAATTCCACCCGAAATTAGCCATTTCCCCATTCAAACCCGTGTAATACATAATTAGTGGTATTTAACCTATAGAGCTTCCTACACCAACTTTTTGTTACATCATAGGCTACCTACTGTACTATCTGCTTTGATTCGTTATCAATTAGACGAAATATCAGAATTTGTAATAATGTGCGATTGATATTAAAATAATAAGGCAATTATTGGAGGATAAGGTTATTTTTTATTGATACGCATTGTATTTTGTTTGTACACGTAGCGACTACCCAAACATGAAAGTATAAAGGTTCATCGAGATTGATCATGTAAAGATAGACACGCCAGACCATTGTATGCAAATTGTCTACTTTTTATTAATCTTTTATTTCATTTCAGGTGTAGGCCTACATATTGAAAAGTTAAGTTAATTTGACTGATGTCATCCGGGGATGTCGTGAAGTCAGCAGTTAGCACACTGGTAAGTATACCTGTGGAATCTCATTATCTTACTATAATTAGGAAAACGTTATTTATTTATTTATTTATTTATTTATTTATTTATTTATTTATTTATTTATTTATTTATTTGTTTGTTTGTTTGTTTGTTTGTTTGTTTGTTTGTTTGTTTGTTTGTGTGTTTGTTTGTTTGTTTGTTTGTTTATTTATTTATTTATTTATTTATTTATTTATTTATTTATTTATTTATTTATTTATTTATTTATTTTTTATGGCGACTGAAATGTTGAAATTAATTTCGGCTCAGCCAACTAGGAAATGTTTTTCTGGCAGGCAGGTGGAGGAAGTTTGGGTCGGGGCAATTTTTTTTTGCCACTGAAGGCGACAAGTTTGTTTGTTTTAATTTTCATGCATTTATACAGTTATGTGGGGAAAGTTTGTTTTTTTTTAGTGTTGGTGGGGAAAGATTTTTGCTCATGTAGTGGGGGAAGTTCTGTTCAAAAACTTCCTCCCCACCCCTTGAAGTCTAATGGTGCGTCCCTAATCAGATTCACTTACCAGCCAAAATAAATTTCGGCTCGTTGAAATTCAGCACTTATGAACCTGTGCTTACGACCCAAATTGACAGGTGAAATAAATCTTGGCGAGCCAACATTACGTATTCTCACGACCAATAGTGGGTTTTATATCACTCATACATAAATTCTAGACAGTTCATTGGTTGATAGCCATTTATCATTTTTACCATCAGCCTCTCCGTGCGCTGACTCTTAGACTCGCCGATTTAGTTATGGGGTGGACACCAAAATGTTAAATATGTCACAGCAAAACATGGTGTTATGTTGACATGGTTGATGAAAATTGTATTCCCTATCTTAAATAGTATTTTTGAGCAACAGAATTTATGTATGAGTGATATAAAACAAAGATGTATTGTTCGATTCCACTCGCCGTTCCAGCTCGTGGAATGGAACAATCCATCTTTCACCTCGTGATTATATTTCGACCATCACACTCATAGACAGTTGATATTTGTATCACCTTACAAGCAATGTGTACATTCAAAATATGGTATATAGTACACGGAGGCGAAACTGTTAGAGCGTTCGACTCATGCTACCCAGGTGTAACATGGGAAGCTGTTAAGGAGTAGTCATACCGACGCCATTATTGTTGGCTGCCAAATGATGTGATATATTCTAGTGGCAGCAGAATAAATGTAAAACGATTTTAATTATGAATCTAATTTCCTACATTTAACGAATTTTGAGTTATGAATTATTTTGTTCGTAAATGCATCTGTGTTTGGGTGTAATTTTGGCTCGCTGAAAAAAAATCTCTTCTCACTGACTGTAATTTCAGAATTTCAGCTAGCTGAAATTCAGGTACTTGTGAATCGGACGATCAATATCATTGGTAGTTCACGCAATTACGTAGCATCCTTTTAATTTTCATTCTGCATTACGTTATTCTAATAAGATTTTAGTTGATGTTACTTCAACCGCTGTGTCCAATCGATGTATCCAATCTTGGACCAAATCACAATGACGTCACATGTTTATGTACCGCGTCCACAGAAGGCAATTTAGTCCTCTTTTCATAAACAGGCGGAACTAGCGGGCGCCCCCGGACCCCCCCCCCCTAATTTTTGAAGAGCGGCGCCTGACTTTGGGTAGGTGGCTCGGAGCCCACAAAAGCGGCGTGCCGGCAGTGGCGTAGCAAGGGGGGGAAGCGCTGGGCGCCACCTTAGGGGCGCCGAATTGGCCAATTTTGCATCGATTCTGCGTCCCCTCCAAGCGATGAATGTCAAAATTTTCGCACGCATTACGCGCATTTAGGCACAAAATCATTTGAAGATCAATTTAAGACCGATATTCAACTTCACGAATTGGGGGAGGGGCATTATGTATCCTTAGCGCTGGGCGCCACAACCCCTAGCTACGCTACTGCACTACGCGCCGCTTTTCTTATTAAGTGTTTCACTGCTCCATTTGCTTAAACAGAAACTTGTAGAGGGGAGAAATTAATCATAGTGGATTAACAAAATTGACCCCCCCCCCCGGATTCAGGGGCGTAGCAAGCGGGAGGACAGGGTGGACGAAGGCCATGGGCCCCGGGGGTTTAGGGGCCCCGTGCAAAAGCGAAATTGAATAAGGGGAAAATAGAAAGAAAAACATGTAACTCTAATTAATTAAGTGCAGTGTATTCTCAATTATATTGACTACTTAATTACGAAACTTAACACAAACCAGTACCAGATCTTTATGGGGCCCCTTTAAGATTCGCCATAAGGCAATTGAGGTTCATTAAGATTCGTCAAAATGATACTCTTCAAATCGAGAAAGTACAAGTTTAACAAAGTTCTCACGACTTACATTGTGGAGGTTGGTCGCCTGCGACCTTCATCCACTGGTCTTCAATGCCGACTGATATTGGTTTTGTTGGTAGCGGGAGATTGGGTCATCTGAACGGAAGTAGCAACGGATGTTGACCTCCGACGGTCATGGATGGATGACCGAGTCATAGGTGGGTGGGAGGTGGTGGCGCCCCTAGTCTCTGTCTTGTCCTTTGGATTAACTAAAACAGATCTGATAGTGTTCGTCGGTTTAATGTGGGTGATGCAAATTTACTCTTCAAATTTAACATTTCCATCTTCGTGCATGTACAAAATAATATTTAATGAAAAAACGATTTAGTAAATTATCTTCATCACCTCCTAAAATAGGTTTTTGTAAGTATATAATTATGAGAATAAAATTGCAATTATGCACAACATTCGAAAATCCAGATGGTTTATGAGACTGGAAAAACAAATAAAGTGACGTTTCAGCTTTGAAACAGTGGACATTTATGTAGATGGATAAGATAAGACTCACAACACCGTGTATTGTATATAGAATGGCTTGCACGCACTTGGGCGCAGCAAGATATAATTTATGAATCTACACGAGCGTGAGTTGGGACTTTATTGACTCGCGCAGTAACAAAAACCGAATAATTTAGCTATCGATAGATAAATATCATAATTTGCCTGGCATTTTAGTTAGTTGTATTGTAATTTTTAGATAATATTGCCATTGATATTCTATTTTTATTTTAGGTTCTTTTTTATTGAGAAACATTGCATTTTGTTTTTACACGTAGCGACTACTCTAAGGAGTTTTAACTCTACAAGTAGGGCCTATTTAAGGTCCAATGAACATTGTATATAAATTCCATCATTTTACTTTTTAATTTTAGGTGTACAAATGAGCAGAGTAAGTGAATAATTGATGACATGAAGTGGTCACATTGGTAAACAATTATGTCAACGCTTGTCTATTAGATCGTAACATTATAATATATAGAAATAATTATATGTAATCAAAAAGAAGTCCCGCGATTTTGTGATGGACTTGCCCTTTTGTTGACCATTGGCGATTTTTGGTTGAATGAGGGCGTTAAGGTTATTAATTATTTTAAACTGTTGTGATTTGGTAGTTCACAGCATCTTACCAATGGTAGTGAGCTTTGGCAAAAACTGCATTGCTCAATTCATAGCGAGCGTGTAGAAGAATTAAAATATCACAGATATACTTTTATAGGTACTGCGGTTCTTGAGTTACGTTGTAAAGATCGCTGAAGCAACAACACTTTTGTAAAACGTACATAACTCATTAACAATAATAAATTAAGCAAGTTTGCAAAGTATACGATTTGTAGAATGGACTTTTGCAAAACATCAAGGTGTTAATTTTCAATAATATATTAAACTAGATAATGAAAATCGATTTTTAGGTTGCTTCGACCAACAATACCTCGTCTACCCTTAAGTAAGAATAGCAACTTCAGCTCTTGATCACGATTTAGTTCTGGCGATGATTTTTTTATTTGGATGACCTCTCTCTTTAACTATAATGAAATTCTGACAACTAGACAGAAAATGCCGTTCAGCGCAGGTCGGCAATCAATTACGGTGCCCCTTTGCCTTCACATCAGACGCGATTTAGTCTTTTATCCCTGTCTTATAAGCGCTCCACAGACTCCGAGTATTAGACGTACAATATTGTATGTAACATTATCTACGTTATTTAATCTATTGCCATTCTATTTCCAGTAATGTTTAAGTTCTAACGAATGTTTGATGACGAAAAATCGATAATATGTTACATATAATATCTAGCAGAAATATATTATCGATTTTACGTCATCAAACATTCGTTAGAACTTAAACATTACTGGAAATAGAATGGCAATAGATTAAACAACGTAGATATGTTACATACAATATTTTACGTCAGAGTCATAAGTCTCAACTATTAGCTCGTTGGCTGCAGTTTTAAAATTACCATTTTGTGTGTGTGGCAATGGGGACTTTGCCTTTAAAATTAGGTTATATTGATCAAATTTCCCAATCATAGTGCATTGTAGGAATGCCTTTAAGCCTCTAACTCTAACCCTAACCCTAAATCTAACCCTAACCCTAAATTCTCCATCCGGTGGTTGGAAGACAACGCTTACCCAAATTTAGGCTAGTACAGGAAGGCAAAATCGGGCCATTTTTCGAAAAAAGTGAGAAAGTTGTGACCCCCAGATTTAGTGCGCCTGTTAACATTTTCCTCCACTGTTGACACACTACTGTCAAGGAAAACAAAATCACCCACTTTGTCGATGGGTGTGATTTCACGTGTCCTCTGACATGATCTTACATCTTGCTAGATTGATTTTCATTCCCCGTATGTCGCAAGCTTTCTTATCTCATTTGTGGAGAGTTTAATTTTTCCAAACCAAACTCCATGTATGAGGGTTGTCTCATCAGCATACTTTTGATGCACATGTCACCCATCTTGATTCCCGTGCGAAGGTTCTGAACCCTTCATACTAAATTCCTGGAACAGTTTGAAATACATGTACATGGAGAACATAAACAAGAATTTATTTGGGGGTACCATGGGCTACCATGATAATGCCTTGATAATTCAAACTAATGACCATATTAAAATTGTTTCTTTTAGATTTGGTAAAACGTGTGTATACAGCCTGTCTCAAAAATAATTGTGCAAGTGAAAAGCGCCCTCTATGGCAATTAAAAAATACCGTTGTGACATGATGCTTACATCAACGTCAAGGGCGTAGTCTTAGCTCTCAAATGCCATTTGTTCTGTTCAATTTGCTTGTTTTAATCTCGAGATATGTTTAGTTAATAAAGAAAGGGTCAAATCACAATTGTGCCACTTCTACTATAGAAGATCAAGAGGACTGTACATGTAAATCAATGATAGCTAGTTGAATCATTTTCTTACGATCCGTGACCATTCATAGCATACCTTTGTTTCTCTGTGGATTTGACTAGATGGACATATTTTAAGCGAAAATGGCTCCTATGTCCCTCCCCAAAATGGCGGGAAAATCTATTTATAGCTCATTTTTCAAAATGGCCGCCAGCGACATATTGAAAAACATGAAAATCTATATAGCATGACCTGGATATTGAAAAACATGAAAATCTATATACCATGACCTGGATAGGCTATAATGACAAAAATGTACCGTTTTCAACTATTTTTGGCATGCCAAACCTTTCAAAGTGTTTGGGGTCATCTTGACCCCTAAGATATTCAAAGTGTTTGGATATGTCGTCATATTTTAGCACCCATTTAATCCAAGATGGCATCTTGCCAGCTCCATATTGAAAAATGAAAAGTGATATATCATGAAGTGGATAGGCTATAATAACAAACAATGTGTCGTTTTCCACTATTTTTGGCATACAAAACCTTTTTATGATATTTCAAAGTCACCCCTAAATCCAAGATGGCTGCCGGAGCCATGTTGAAAAACGTGAATATCGATGTTTAACATGTGACACACGTGAGGCCAATACTTATTTTTACTCAATTACTTGTACTATAGATTTTGAAAGTGTTACTTATTTCAAAAGTTGCATGTTAAAAACTGATGGAGAACAGAACAGACACTGAAGAGCTACAGAGCAACCACGAGACTGATAAACTAGAATGCATGCTGTGTAAAGATCATTGCCATGTAAAAGACAGTTTAGAAAAAGTATCTGCAGAGAAATGGAAGAACACTAAGGACAAATCTTTACAATGGAAGGCCTATAAATTTCAAACATGTCAATTTAACAGTTTAATGCATAAGGATTTAAGATCATATTCCTACTTGTTTACACCGGGTCATCACACGCTCTACTCCCAAGATAAACGCCAGCGCAAATTGACAAATCAGAAAAATCCTATATATGGGATGTCAGGTCAGCAATCATCTTTCTCAGGACCTCTTCCCAAGAAACTTTGTTCAAGTATGATAAGGCATTGTGCGTTTGGTGAATGAAAGGTCCACAAAAGTCTGGTAACCGGGTAAAAAAAACACACCTTTGTTGCTTTCGACACAAGATGCATGGAAAAGGTTCAAGGCACACACTATCTACATTGCAGATGAGGATACAAGAGAGCGAAAATATATGTTAATAACGTCAATCCCAGACAGCCAAACAGCCTTTGGCTTGGAAATCAGATACCACTGTCATTGCTGGCGTCAATACGTAAGCAATCAAGCGAGAGATAATCTCAGTGAAAATGCAGAGCATCTACAGCATGTTTATTTTCGGGAGGCTCAAGCTATGTTCTTTCAACTTTATTATCCAACAAGTCATATTAAAGATATTGAAATACGCACCCTTCAAGGACTGCTCCAAGATTACATTCGCATTACTTCAAACTATGGGCACTTTTCCCAAGTAAGGTCCAGCTACCTCAAGGAGCTTCTGAAGAATTTGGAAAAGACATAGCATTTCACGAACGTATTCAGAAGAATGTTAGTGAGCTTATGAATGATACAAGAGCTGCCGATACATACATCGACTCCGCGCTGTTATCACTGGGAGTAACGGATGACCAGTTGGTCAAGAATGTCGCAAAACGACTTAGAGAACAGGTCATCAAAACAACCACTGTTCCTTGGCCGCCGTACATACATGAGTTGGAGCAAGCTGAAAACTTAAGTGAGCGCCTACTACCTGGTCGAAAAAACCAAACAAAGGTTCAGCTGATGACAACCCAAAGGTCTGATCAATTGCGTCAATCTTAGAGAGCGATCGTTATTTACGATAGGGGGTCATTTTGAAGGGGGAACCCGATTTTTTTTGGGGGGGGGGATCTTGAGGGCGAACGCAAATTTTTTGTTGAACCAGGAGGGGATTGTTAAGTTTTAAATGGAGAAATTCGTGAAAACAAGGGGCTCGCGTCCACTCAAACGCTTCAGATTCTCACTTGTTTTCCCGAGTTTTTCCATTTAAAACTGAACAATCCCCCTCCTGGTTCAACAAAAATTTTCGCGTTCCCTCCTCAAGATAAAAAAACAATTCGGGTTCCCCTCTCAAAATGGTCTCTCTCAATAACGATCGCTTCCTAAGATTGACGCAATTGATCGGACCTTTGGGTTGTCATCAGTTGAACCTGTGTTAGGTTTTTTAACAAGGTAATGAGCTTTAGAAGAAGCTCACTCAAGTTTCCAGCTTGCTCCAACTCATGTATGTACGGGGGCCAAGGAACATTGGTTGTTTTGATGACCTGTTCTCTGAGTCGTGTTGCGACATTCCTGGCCAACTGGTCATCCGTTATTACCAGTGATAACAGCGCGGCCTCGATGTATGTATCGGCAGCTCTTGTATCATTCACAAGCTCACTAACATTCTTCTGAAGACGTTCGTGAAATCCTATGTCTTTTCCAAATTATTTGATCTGAAATTCCTTGAGGTAGCTGGACCTTACTTGGGAAAAGTGCCCGTAGTTTGAAGTAATGCAAGTGTAATCTTGGAGCAGTCTTTGAAGGATCTTTAAATATGACTTGTTGGATATGTTAAAAGAACAATGCTTGAGCCTCCCGAAGGTTAACATGCTGTAGATGCTCTGCATTTTCACTGATATTATCTCTCGCTTGATTGCTGACGTATTGACGCCAGCAATGACGGTGGTATCTGATTTCCAAGCCAAAGGCTGTTTGGCTGTCTGGGATTGACGTTTTTAACGTGTCTAACCGCTCTCTTGTATCCTCATCTGCAATGTAGATAGTGTGTGCTTTGAACCTTTTCCATGCATCTTGTGTCAAAAGCAACAAAAGTGTTTTTTGTCCCGGTTACCAGACTTTTGTGGACCTTTCATGCACCACGCGCACAATGGCTTATCATGCAGAACACCTATACCTGAACGAAGTTTCTTGGGAGGAGGTCCTGAGAAAAATGATTGCTGACCTGACATCCCAGCCTGTTTTCTGGTTTCTCAAATTTGTGCTTGCGTTTTGTGTCTTGGGAGTGAGCGTGTGTGTTAGACATCGTGGTGTAACAAGTAGCACGCATATGATAACCCTTAGGTCCTTTATCCGATTCCACTGTTGTATTGACATGTTGAAATTTATCAAGGCCCTTTCATATATTGTAAAGATTTGTCCTTAATGTTCTCCCATTTCTCTGCGGATACTTTTTCTAAACTGTCTTTTACAGATGATCTTTACACAGCATGCATTCTAGTTTATCAGTCTCGTGGTTGCTCAGTAGCTCTTCAGTGTCTGTTCTGTTCTCCATCACGTGCTTTTAACGTGCAACTTTCCTGAATGAACAAAAGTAACACTTTCAAAATCTATAGTATAAGTAATTGAGTAAAAATAAGTATTGGCCTCATGTGTGTCACATGTTAAATATCGATATTCATGTTTTTCAACATGGCTCCGACAGCTATCTTGGATTTAGGGGTGAAGATGACCCCCAAACACTTTGAATATGACGTAAAAAGGTTTTGGCATGCCAAAAATAGTGGAAAACGACACATTGTTTGTCAGTATTATAGCCTATTCACTTCATGATATATAGATATTCATGTTTTTGTCAATATGGCGCTGGCGGCCATCTTGGATATAGAGGTCAAGGTGACCCCAAACTCTTGAAATATGATCTTAAGTGGTTTTGCATGCTAAAAATAGCTAGAAAACGACATATTGTTTGTTATTATAGCCTACCCACTTCATGATATCGATTTTCATGTTTTTCAATATGGCGCTGTCGGCCATCTTGGATTTAGGGGTCAAGATGACCCCCAAACACTTTGGATATGACAAAAAAAGATTTGGCATGCCAAAAATAGTAAAAAACGACACATTGTTTGTCAGTATAGCATATCCACCCCATGATATATAGAGTTTTATGCTTTTGTCAATATGGCGGCCATCTTGGATTTAGGGGTCAAGGTGACCCCAAACTCTTTGAATATGATCTTTAACGGGTTTGCATGCCAAAAATAGTTGAAAACGACACATTGTTTGTTATTATAGCCTATCCACTTCATGATATAACGATTTTCATGTTTTTCAATATGGAGCTGGCGGCCATCTTGGATTTAGGGGTCAAGATGACCTCTAAACACTTTGAATATTATTTTAAAAGGTTTGGCATGCCACAAATAGTTGAAAACGGCACATTATTTGTCATTATAGCCTATCCAGGTCACGGTATATAGATTTTCATGTTTTTCAATATGTCACCGGCGGCCATTTTGAAAAATGAGCTATAAATAGATTTTCCCGCCATTTTTGGGGAGGGACATAGGAGCCATTTTTTCTTAAAATATGTCCATCTAGTCAAATCCACAGAGAAACAAAGGTATGCTATGAATGGTCACGGATCGTAAGAAAATGATTCAACTAGCATCAAGTTTATCAAGAGTTCCTTCGTGAAATCAAAAGAACGCATCAATTATATAAAAATACAAATACTTTTTACTGTTTTTACTGTTTTATCATGATACAGGTATTATATGATTCCCTTTTCCCACTTAAAACAGATTTTTAAAAACAGAAATATATAGATATTCAATCAATCAGTCTTTATTTCATTCAAAATACAACAATACAATAACAGCTAAACAGATATTTCACATTCTGCTGTAAATTATGTGCATGTCAATGATTTTATCATGGTACTGAATATTGTTTTCTTTGCCACTCAAGACAGGTTAAAAGACAAACAAATATTGCAAACTTATAGGTTAATGAGCGCGTATTACTTGTTGGGAGAGAAATTAGACAAAATAATGCATGCGCGCTGATATTGATGCGTCTTATGCACGAGCCCCGAAGGGGGAGTGCATAATAGGCATCAACATCAGCTATCATTAATTTACATGTGCAGCCCTCTTCCCTAGTAAAAGTGGCACAATTGTGATTGTACCCTTTCGTTGTTAACTAAACATATCTCGAGATTAAAACAAGCAAATTGAACAGAACAAACGGCATTTGAGAGCTAAGACTGCGCCCTTGACGTTGATGTAAGCATCATGTCACAACGGTATTTTCTAATTGCCATAGAGGGCGCTTTTCACTTGCAAAATTTTGTTTTGAGACAGGCTGTAGGAAAGGATCTGTGATATTACCTATCGGAGTACATATAAGGCCGGGAGAAAAAGGTTACCATGGCAACAGCTAGTAGAGTTGAGTCAGATGACGAGGTGATAGAACCAGCAATGAACAGAATGACACTTGATGAGGGTAAGATGATTGCCATTTAATGTCCAGTGCAATATTCGACCAAATTAGCGCCCTTTAGAGCATTTCTAACGTGTAGCTCAGTCAAATTATGAAATGACCCACCATTAGTTACAACAGAATCAATTTCACGTGTATCCATATCTCTCTAAGCTCACACAAAACGTATCAAAAGTCGAGTCCCGGAAAATCCATGTAGTGGAACACTCCCAAATTTGCATAAATCCAAGATGGCCGCTTTATGCAGGGGTGAAATGTATTCGTTTCGTCCTAAGTATTCAGAAAAAGTATAGTTTGTCCTATGTCCAATGCACAGTTCTTGAGTTAACATTTGGGTTCCACTGGGGACAAATATTGAAAAATTCTCTGATTTTGATAAAAAGTGGTCTCAGATTGCTTCGCATGTTTTCATTCATTTCCTACAGGTTTGGATTTGAAGATATCTGATGATGACATTTTCGATGTGGCATGTCATGCTAAACTTTCACACGACCAACTACAATTATTATTTCTAAAACTGGGTATGAATGCCGCAGACATAGAGAATGCTGAACAAAGAGAAGTCAACAGAGGTTTTCAACTCCAGTCAGTAAAAGTGTTACAATTCTGGCGGCAAACTAATGGAAAGAGAGCGACAAGGAAGGCGGTCGTCAACGCTTTAGAAGAGTGTTGTTTGATTGATGCCAAGGCGATTCTGCTGAAAAAATGGGTAGATATTTCTGAAGGTGAATACTTTACCATGGCTAGTTTTGTGCAGTAGAAGTAAATATATATATTCTTCTTGATAAATAAATGCGGAAGACTTGAAGAGGCCAAATTGTCAGCGTGAAAGTTTAATGTATAAAACTATGAGACTCTTGGGTGAGAGATGGACGTTTGATCCAAATCCAGTTGGCATCGGGTGAGATAATAAGTCCAAAATCAGTCCCACATGCACAGATGCACAGACTAGCTCTAAATTGCTTCAAATGTTTTTTTTTTACTGAAACTCAGTACAGTCATAAAACTTGTCACTGCTGAATGGATATAATTTCAGCACTGACTTTTATTTGTTATTCAAGTTGAAACAAAAATGTGGCTGACAAATCCACGGGAATAATAAGGGGTCTTGAGTTTGGGTGACAGAGCATATAGGACATATATGTGGACAGGCCTTGAAATAGGCGAACGATGGGTTTTCAGATTATGGGTACCGAAGTAAAGCGCCACAGCTACAAAACAGAGTTGATTAAATTGTGAGAGACGTATATCGTAGTAGTTTGAAAGGTCAGGACAAGTATTATGGGTAACGGTGTTAGGTAATTAGAGATAGGCCTATCACGAGAACCGCCCAACCCGAGAACCGCGAAATCTAGTTATATATAGTTACCTAGGCGTTTCAAGAATATGGGGCATTTGGGTGACATCGATGTTGAAAAGAGAACCGTTAACACTAGCAGCCCAACATACGCGTCATCTTCAGCCCAACATTGAAACATCATATAAATTATACTAACCCGTAGGGTAATCTTTAATACTTTTTATCTCTTTTCAGATCCATTTGTGCCACCAAGGTCGCAAAAAAAATATCACAAATCAGGTAAACAATTTTATTCACATGCCCAGCATTCATGCATCATCATTAGGCCAGTTCGTGAAACTTTAATTGTAAATTTGTGCATAAGAAGCCGAAGCTCAATAAATATGCGCCTCTTATTTCTGATATTCAGGAAAACGATTTCGATGTTACTTACATTCCTGTTGAAGTTGGCTCGAGAGGTTTTATTTCACAAGATAACACCGACAGGCTCAAATCATTCATTTCTTTAGTTCGCTCCCCAATTTGTTTCAAGGATTTCCGCGACAAGGTTTCCAAATTGTCCATCATTACTTCTTTTGTCATTTACCATGCCAATAACGAAAGGTCTTGAGACCCAGCAGTGCAATTTGCTCAATGCATAATGAGATTTTTAAAAAAGAAATCTTTTTTTTTGTCTTTCAACATTGTTATTTGCCGTGCTTTTATGTTTTTATATTGTACTAGTGCACCTGCTGCTGTAATAGCCCTGTAGCTATAATAAGGGCACCATCTGCATGATAGAGATACTTTTTGACCCCAGATGATGATAGAGATACTTTTTGACCCCAGATGACCTTTGAACTCAGATGATGAAGTTTGAGCCCGATTAGACAAAGTTTGAAATCCATGACCTTTGACCTTGGATGACCTCCATATAATGTTTTTCATGCTCCCCTCATACCAAGGATTCCACACACCAAGTTTGAGCCCGATCGGGCAAAGTTTAAAATTTGACCCCTCCATAATGACCTTTGACCTCCGTTGACCTCGATTTTATTTCGGGCATATATTCCCCTCGTATCAAGGATCCCACCCACCAAGTTTGAGCCCCATCGGACAAAGTTTGAAATTTGACCCCTCCGTAATGACCTTTGACCTCGGTTGACCTCAACTTTATTTCGCGCATATATTCCCCTCGTATCAAGGATTCCATCCACCAAATTTGAGCTTGACCGGACAAAGTTTGAAATTTGACCCCCTCCGTAATGACCTTTGACCTCGGTTGACCTCGATTTTATTTCGGTCATATATTCCCCTCGTATCAAGGATCCCACCCACCAAGTTTGAGCCCGATCGGACAAAGTTTGCAATTTGACCCCTCCGTAATGACCTTTGACCTCGGTTGACCTCGCTTTTATTTTGGACATATATTTCCCTCCTATCAAGGATCCCACCCACCAAGTTTGGGCCCGATCGGACAAAGTTTGAAATCTGTGACCTTTGACCTTGACCTCCGATGACCTTCAAAACTACCCGGTAAACAGCGCACGCCCGGTACCCATCTATGTCCGAAATATCGGAATGATGCGTCGAAGCGCGGAGAAACGCATTGCCATCGAACACACAGAGCTCATTATTTTCTTAATGCTAGTGCACCTGTAGCTTTGCAGCAATGCATTCTGGGTAGACATTACAGTGCATTTCAAATTGGGCAAACAGCCAAAAGCTGAATGAAACTTGTCCAGAGTTGCCCATTACACATCTTTGTATCCACTTGCTGCTGCTTTTGCTATCCAGTTGGGGTATTTTCCCCCCTAGATGACCTTTGACCTCGAGGGGCCCTTCGAAAACCACCCGGTTAACTTGCTTTTCCCGTCACCTATCCATATCCGAAATTTCGGCTCGATGCGTCGAAGCGCGGCGGAACGCATAGCCGGACAGACAGACAGACAGATACACAGATAGAGACCGCTTATTATTTTATTATGCTTCTGTCACACTACACCGAATAGGTCTTCCGTACAAGAAACGGATGGTATTTTAGTAAATCCGTTGTTGTTCGTCAATGATCGTTTTATGTTCTTTTTATGTCCTGCTATCATCCGCCAAATGCGTTTCGTGTTAGGTGATGTTCGTTAAGTCCGTCGGCATGCACAAAACTTGAAACGGAGTGTACCGAATACACATGTTCGGTATTTATCCGATGTGTGTTCGTATGGTGCTGAATATTGTTCAGCTCTCCTTTCGTTCATGTTCGTTCTTTGTTCGTTGCACTCGGCCCGTGTTCGTTGCAAATACGTTCCTGTGAGGCCTTCACCACCGGATAGCATATTTTTGCATTCGGTGATGTACGTTGGCCCAGACCGTGTTAGTGTCACACTACACCGGATCGGTCTTCCGTATAAGAAACGGATGGTATTTGAGCAAATCCGTTAGTGTTCGTCAATGTTCGTTTTATGTTCTTCATATGTCCTGCTATTATCCGCCAAATGCGTTTCGTGTTAGGTGATGTTTGTTTAGTCCGCCGACAATACGTTTCAAGTTTTGTGCATGCACAAAACTTTAAACGGAGTGTGCCGAATACACGTGTTCGGAAGTTGTCCGATGTGTGTTCGTACAGTTCTGTATATATACCCTGGGTTTGTTCGTTATTCTTTCGTTTATATACCGCAGGTGTTTGCAAGGTTTCGCAGGCGCTTGTGCCGGATGTATGCCCCCGGGGGGGGGGGGGTACTCAAGTTTGGTTTTGGTAGGGACGTGCCGCTGAGATTTTGGAAGTAGACCCATAAATATACCAATTTTTCAAGAAATTTGGACCCATTGATATACCAAAAGTCAAAATTTTCGGCCAAATTTACGCAAAATTGTCTTAGTTTTTACAAATTTTACCAAAATTTTGGGAAAATTTGGAAAATTTTGGCTAGATTAAGGAAAAATTGGGCTGTTTTCCGAAAAAATTGAGAAAATTTTGAAAAAAGGACCCATTCATATACCAAAATAGGCTTTGAAAAAGGGGCCATTGATATACCAGAAGGCTGAAAATGCTACCCATGTTTGCGGCACGTCCCCGTATGGTCATTTGTACTGAGTACCCCCCCCCGGATGTATGCCTATGGCAAACATGTGCATCAATCATGGGAGGGGGGGGATTTTCTGAAGGGTGTGTGACGCAATATCATATTTATATCAAAGTGAGAAAAATTGAAGAGAGAAGAGAAGAGAAAAAGTTAAATTGCACGTAATTTAGTAGGCCTATGCATGTAGTATTGAGCATGTTGAGGGAGGGGCACTTTCTGAAGGGTAGAGGACGCAATATCAAATTCCTACCAGTTTTAGTGATTGACAAGAAAGAAAAAGAAGAGAAAACATGGAAAAGGTTAAATTGTATGTTATTGAGTAGGCCCAGGATAGTATATAGTAAGCCTAAGTATAGGCCTGTGATTATTATAGGCAGTGCTTTAAATTTCGTTCCTTGGCCCAAAAGCCTGTGAAAATTACTGCCGGCCCGTCGATATGTAGGGCCCGTGACATTTTGTCACCAAAATCAGTATTTAAGACGGGCTTAGGTCTATTACTGACTTTAACATATCAATCCATGCATGCTTTACCTGAAATTACGAGTCTGAAGTCTTATATCTTAAAGTGTCAGTAGATCAGTGTAACATTTTAAATTTTGCAAATTCAGTTCGGGCCTTCTTAGTTTTTTGTTTAAGGCAATAATAGTGTAAAAATGATGCACCAAAAACAATTGTCCAAATTTTCCATTTTTAAAACTAAATTTTTACACAATAGGCCCAGGCCTATAGGCCCTACAGTCCCCATGCAAATGGCTTCAATTGGACCTTCATTTTGAAAAATGGACAAGTCTTCCTTTTTGCTTCTGCTATGGACATCCACGTGTTATTTTTTTAAACAATTGTTTATATTATACAATAATTGTGAAAACTTTTCAATGGCTTCAATTAGGCTTTCGTTTCACCAATTTGCGGCTGTTTCAAACTAAAATAGTACCCAATAATAGTGCTAAAATTGATCCAAAAAATGACAAATGGCTTCAATTGGGCCTTCATTGTCCAAAGGTTTCTCCCCTCTATTGCCCCCGGACGCTGGTTGCCCTGATATATCAGATTTGTAGCCCTGGCTTTTGTACTTATTAGCCAATATTTGACCATTTTCGTCAAAGTTTTCCCCCTTAAAAGTTGTCTTTCCCCACTTTGTTCACCCTCTGAAAAAGTGCTTGCTACGTCACTGCCTCCAAGGGGTCAAAAACCCTCTCAAACACCCTCTCCTCCCCCACTTTTCTGATAGTGTGGACGTCCCTGTTGGTGCCACATGCCACGGATTCGCCGGTTATTTGTCGGACGTTGAACGATTGAATATAAAACGCCTGCAGGATTATTAGCGGCCACAACGCATAGAGAGACGAACTGGAATCGGATCCCAAAATCCGGACATTTGTCGGACGTTGACCCCCAAATCCGGTCATTTGTCGGACGTTGAACGATCGAATATAAGACGCCTGCAGGATTATTAGCGGCCACAACGCATAGAGAAACGAACGGGAATCGGACCCAAAATCCCACCGAATCTTCTGCCGGACTGGTGATTTTTCCACCGAATAAAATATTTTTGTATTCGGTGATGTACGTTAATCCAGTCCGTCGTAGTGTGACAGACCTATTAGTATAGATTTGTCCGCCCTGCGTGATCTTTTATACAATCTGTCCTGGGCTTAGGCCTATTGTATTCCTGTATTGTTCAATGGTTTTATGTGTATTTTGATAATAAAGTGATGTGATCTCTAAGATTTGTACGGTTACGGTGTGACTTCTGTCGCACGGATATAGCAGAGGGAAAATTACGGTAGCCTATTTCTCCGAAAAAAAACCCCGATATATTAACACCATGAAGTATTTTTTATCACACCTCATTGTGACTCTGAGCGGGAATGTGGTGTGTGGAAAAGTATTCAAATATTGACTGCTTTAAGCCAAGGGGCTTTTCAGTATTTGCTGCTTCGATGACATTCTGTGTGTCTATTTTAAAAGACATTTCGATCATTTGCCAGGTGATGGGCGTCCCGGCAAATTTCATTTAAAGTGCCCCACTCCCCATTTTGGGGCATATTCATGTATTGCCCTTTTTATTAAATTTGAATTACACAGTTCAAATTTACCGGTAACTTTAAGCTTCATAATCGGATTCCCTAGTCCAGAATACATTTATACAATTAGAAACAAGAATTATATCACAAAGCAAGAAAATGAGTGAATTGAAGCACCCCACATTGGCCAAAAGGCCCAATTTACAGGATAAACTTGTTCAAATGTATACTCAAAGAAGGTCGAAATCAGAATGAAAAATTAACAGAGGGCCCATTTTTTCATATTTAACTTTTCAAAATAGCCCCACAAAGTGCATTTTTTGCATGTAAGTATTTGTTGGGCATATTGGGGGTGAAAAGGCCCACATTCTAGAAATCCCCCCCCCCCCACCTCGCGCGAAATAAAACTGAGCTTAGGGCCTCTTTACTATATACGCTGTTCATGTTCCTGTATTTTTGCTGAACCATGAAATGGTATCAGCCTATATTAGTGTATGTTACTAGCTTACTTACTAGCTTACTTACTAGCTTACTAACTGACTAACCATTTGGTCTGAAATGGACATATCTCGAAATGCCACCAAGGTGTAACCCCCCGAGTGGTGTCAAATGGAAGAGAAAACATTAAAGAATATAATAAAGAAACATAGGGGGTGCTACTGCTAATAGTTTTAAAGTTGTGGTCCATTTAGATTCAGAAGTCGCCCAATTGGGCTACTAAATCACAGGTTTGCGCTGGGAGACAGCTTGTCTGCTATTTTGATAACAAGCATATTGTTTCCAAGAAAGTGAAGTAAATATTGTGAAATTCCCAAAGTATTATTAAAACAGTATCTTATTAAACCACAGTAAGGACCAAACTGGACGTGTCTAAGATCGCCCAGTGGAATAGCCCATTTTGTGGTTAGTATTTAGATCACATGTCCAGGAAATTACAGTGTCCCATGATGCATTTATGAAAATACACACTAAGAGTAAGTGGTAAATGCTATAGCTGCCTCTGATTGCGCAATAATGGTGAATACTTGTGCGGTGGGGTTTGGTGGTCAAATGTTATTCCTTCCCATGATGCATTTATGAAAATCAATACATACACACTAAGGCTACAAGGTAAATGCTATATAGTTGCTACCAACATTTTGAAATGTCCGATTGAGCTACAACTTAGTACAAATAATCCTTGATATAAGGGGATCATGAAACATCATCTGAGGTCATCCAAGGTCAAAGGTTAAAACTGCTCCGATGTGGCTGTAACTCTGGGAAAACAATCCCCGGCACTTGGGGAGTATGAAACAGCAAAGGTCATCTGAGCTCAAAGGTCAGGTCAAATTTTAAGTTGCTCCGATTGGGCTGTAACTTGGAGAAAATGATCCGACACTTGGTTAGTACGAAACCGCACAGGTCATGTTAGGTCAAAGGTCAGGTCAAATTTAAAGTCGCTCCGATGTGCCTGTAACTGGAGGAAACCAATCCGTGGCATTTGGGGAGTATGAAACTGCAAAGGTCATTTGAGGTCAAAGGTCAGGTCAAATTTCAGAGTTGCTCCAATTGGGCTGTAACTTGGAAAAAATGATCCCTGACACATGGGGAGTATAAAACCGCAAATGTCATCTGAGGTCAAAGGTCGGGTTAAATTTAAAGTTGCTCCGATTGGGTTGTAACTCAGGGAAAATGATCCCTGACACTTAGCGAGTATGAAACTGCAAAGTTAATCCAAGGTCAAAGGTCAGGTCAAATTTAAAATTGATCTGATCATGCTGTAACTCAGGGAAAACAATCTCTGACACTTCCACAAGTATAAAACTGCAAAGGTCATCTGAGGTCAAAGGTCAGGTCAGATTTGAAGTTGCTCCGATCGGCCTAGGCCTATACCACAATATGCTTTCAAAGTCACATGGTTCAGCTATAGTGCGGTAACCGCTCTAGTTTTTTTTATCACACGTCATTGCCTCCTTAGCATTCAATTTCAACCAAAATAATATAGGTGAAAACGAACTTCTTTAAATATCCTTTATGTTTAGTATATTTCTTTCTTTTATCTAACTCCCGGTGCAGGAAGTCCTGGATTCAATTTAGAAATGGTAAGAGAGCAACTAATGGCAGAATACATTGAAACTAAGGGCACAGTACCGCTGCTACCTGGTATGCCAGAAGAGTTTGCCAACATGGAAGACATCTTCGTCGACCTAGAAATCATCGAAGAAGACAAGATACCTTCTGGAGTCATATGCAAAGAACTTAACTCGTACGGTGATCTTGTATGTATTAAAAGAAAGAACGAAAGACGTAAAACAGAAAAATGGGTAAAACGCATTTTAGTAAGGGGAAAGCCAGGGGTTGGAAAGTCAACCACGATATCTAAACTAGCTTACGATTGGGCATGTAACAAACAAGACTCACCAATGTCAAAGTTTGACTTAGTGTTTGTTATCACAGTAAATGAGATTGATACCGACACAGATCTGATTGGTGTTATTCAAGAGCAGTTACTACCTAAGATTTCAAGACAGAGTCTTGAAGAATTTTTCCAATTCAATGCTAGTTCAGTGGCCATTTTGTTTGATGGATACGACGAGGCTACCAGTCATTCTGATCGGTGTAAAGATATTAGAAACGTGTTGTGTAGCAAATGGTTGGCTGGAGCGTGTGTAATTGTGACCACTCGGTCCAATCAAGTAGGCAAATTTTGTCAACAATATGGCCCATATCTTCAAGTTGAAATAAAAGGGTTCTCTTTATATGCTCAAAGAAAGTATGTGAATAAGTTCCTACGATTTAGGAAAAGAGATGATGACGATGATGATGATGACCACGAAAAAGATGATGATGATGAATATTATGATGATGATGATGATGATGATGATGATGATGATGATGATGATGATGATTATTATGATGATGATAGTAATGATGATGATAGTAATGATGATGATGTTAAAGCCTTTCTGGATAAGATAAACGATTCACGATCACTTCGTGAACTCTCCACCATTCCCATCATTCTATCCATGTTATGTTTGCTTTGGATTACAGATAAGAAAATCCCAATCAGTATTACAGCTCTCTATAAAGATGTGCTCATGCACCTAGCAAAACATAAATATACAAAAACTACTGCAGATGATCTTGATGAGTCAATCATTCATGAATGGATTGACAGTGTGTTATTCCATATTGGTGAAATAGCTATCATAGGATTGTTTGATGATAGATTAGTATTTAAAGCGAATGAATTTGAGAAACAGCATCTTGAAGATGCTTGTACATTGGGTGTAATGGTCAAAGAGAGAAAACGATCTGGGGCTAAAGTCACATGCAATACAACCTTTTTACACAAAACATTTCAAGAAATGTGCGCGGCTTTATACATGACAAAGTTGTCCGATAGAGATAGGGAGTCATTCGAGAGGTATTTAGGACGGATTACAAAAGAAAACATTTTTCTTATGGAGATTTTTTAAAGGTTTGCTTGTGGGTTGAGTGTAAAGGCAGCTGAGGTCATCCTGCAGCATGTTGTCCCGCTAATGCATGCAATGTATAATGAGCAGCAAAGGAGGGAAACCATGAATAGAGCGAGTGGTTTTGACGAAGGGATTTATAACAATGAGTATCAACAAATCCCTCTTTTTCTACTCTATGAGGCTGAAATGAGCACACAAACAAAGAACTGCCCCAATCTTCATGCGTCAATGAAACCTCTGTATAATTGTGTGCAAACCGGGAACCCTAAGAATGCATCGGAAGAGTTTCATGGAGTACTGAATCACTATATAAATACAGAAGGATATACCTGGTTAGATGATGTTGCCATAATGAAAATACGCCTGGATCCGTATGCAGACGAGTATTTCCCATCAATAGCAGAGTTTCTTAGCTCTATGTCCACTGTATCCGCTTTGAGCATTTATCATAGTAGGGTTGGTCAATTTGAGTTGACACCATTTCTTGATTTACTCATAGAACAACAGTTTGCACCTACTTCACTTTCCGAATTGTATTTTCATACGATTTGTTGTGATGCCAAGTCATTTTGTTTGTTTCTATCTTCCTTGTCATGTCTTGCAAAACTGCACTTTCACGGGGTATCAATTATGGTGAGTATTCTGGTGATGTATCACTGCTGATGTTACGAGAGTTACAAATGACAGGTCCAGACGAGAACTGGTTTAGAATTTATGAGTATGAGGAGTACTTATTTTCTTCACCAAATGTGTTTTTCAATCTCTTTTCTTCCCTGCCGTCTCTCACTACACTGAAGGTAGTGGACGTACCTATATACATGATATATGGTGTGCTGGCTGCTGGCATTTTTTACCCAGCTCTTAAGGACCTGCACATTGAAGGGTCCCATCCCTGTAGTATTGGTAAAGCAATACTTAGTAGCCTTTCACATGTAGCTGATTTATTTGATTCACAGAATCTGAATCAATCTCATGAGAGTCAAGAAGCGATTCCTGCCAAACCTTGTTTACCATTGGAATCAATATATATCAATAATATTGAGTTTGATGATGCGTGCAACTTAGGTAAGGCAATGAAATACATGTCCCATTTAAAACGGTTAGCTTTACCGTGCACACCACATGCATTATGGTGTATGGACCCAGATGAATGGGAGAAGATGTTCGATATGTTTGCTGAAGCATTGCAGAATATGCAGAGATGCCAATGTAAGACCATGGGTGATTCTGACAAAAAGTTAGACCCAGAACGTGTTTACGGAGTACAAATTGAAGAGCTAGATTTATCAGGGAATAGAATAGGTCACTCAATGGGAAACTTTGTCCGTGCCTATAGATATATACCACACCTGAAATGCTTGAAGTTGAAGAGTGGCCTGTTTCCCACCGCACGTTTAGGACCAAATGAGTGTGCGATTCTATTCGATGGGTTCATTGAGGCAGGTAAACGAAGCAAGAGTGGATTGCCACTAGAAGTCCTGGACCTGTCAAGGATTAGTGTAGGAGATTCAGTGAGTAAATTTGCAAAAGCATATATGTACATGATATGTCTTAAATCGCTAAGATTAAATGCATCGGATATGGGTGCATCGCAGTGTGTTGTCTTATTTGAGACTTTAATAGCAGCAGCAGGCAAGATAGAGGAATCAGTATTACCTTTAGAAGTCTTTGACATATCACACAACACATTAGGAGATTCAGTGGGTACTCTTGCTGATGCATTCATGTACATGACGCGTTTGAGATCACTAGAAATTGGGTCTTCGGAGCTAAGTCCATCTCAATGTGCTGTATTATTTGATGCCTTCATAGCAGGAGGCAAGGCAAGTCAATGTGGTTTAGTTCTAGAAGTCTTGAACCTATCATACAGCATGATAGGTGATTCTGTGGGTATACTTGTTCAAGCATATACTTACATGCCTCGTTTGAAATCACTTAGCTTGGCGGGCACGAAGCTCAATCCATCACAATGTGCCGTGTTATTTGATGGGTTTATTACAGCGGGTAAAATGTTATCACAACAAGATACCTCAAATATCGATACGCTTACTGATACACAAAGTCCATCATCTTGTGGTTTGAAGATGGAAACATTGAGATTAGGACTTAACGAAATCGGTAAATCCGTTGACAAATTATGTAAGGCAATCGGATACATGCCTAATCTGAAAAAATTAAGTACGTTTTTGCTGTCAGCTGAAACAACAGGGACAGCAAATTATAAAAACTGTTCTTGAACAAACAAATTCCCACTATAGAAATGGAGAATTCCACTTAGCAATTGAGCAATGATAAATGGGGTTGAGGCACGTGTAGATTTGATTTCACTTGATTTCAAGTCATGATATCAAGCTGAATTCATCCCAATGAGCTGTGATGTTAAGTCGCAGAAAGCTGTTAGGCCTATCCCTCTCAAAAGAAAAAGAAATCAGTTTCTCGGGGATTTGGGGACCCGCGTTTTAATACTTGCACGCTGCTTTATATTCAATATTCTAAAATGCTGAAATAGGACAACTTGCATGTAATAATTTGGCAAAACATAGATTTTCAATATATACATGTACAAATATAGGGCTAGGCCTTTCTTTCTTGTAGCTTCGAAACAAGTGTACAGTCTTTGTATTATCCTACCATTGCCAAAAGCTCTTGCCAGCCAGTGTTTGTAGTTTAAAATATCTGAAATGGTGTCAACTTCACTGTTAAATAGTGCAATATTTATATTTTTGATTTTATTTTCTACGTATCACATCTTAACTTTCTCTGTGACTGGTCTACATGCAATTTTAACATTACTCGTGTCACAAAAATGGTGCATTATTTGTAAAAACAAACTAAAAGCAGTGTGGTATAAAATGGTTCCTTTCTCATGATAAGTGATATATCAGAGATACATGGCATTTTATCCTGCAGAAGGTTTTAATAATTATAAAGTTTACTGTGACCGTGGCATGTCATTTTTAATGACATCTTATATTCTACCATGATTCTACCCGTTGATGCTAAATCCGCAAGTACATGCCAATTTGTGCATGGGACATCGTGGACATGTAAGGGGTGGTGCAATAATTATGTGTACCCCGGGTGGTGAATTCTTAAAATGGTCTGCCAAAATCGCTTGCCCCCCCCTCTGGCCGTGCCAAAAATCTTTGCCCCCCTTTTGACGTGCCAAAAACCTTTGCCCCCCTTTTTATGTGCCAAAAAATCATCCCCCCCCTAACCAATGCAAGATTTTTGGGAACCTGAATTTACAACCTTAAATTGTCTTACCATATAATGCGAGCGCAGCGAGCAGGAAATTTTGCATATTTGAACGTGTTCCTAACGTTTTCCTACACCTTTTTAGGGCACATAATATAGAAACTTGCCCAAAATATCTGTGCCAAAAATCGCTTGCCCCCCTTTTGACTTGCCAAAAATCGCTTGACCCCCCTTTCGACCTGCCAAAAATGTTTGCCCCCTATAATTCACCACCCCGGGGGTACACATAATTATTGCACCACCCCTAATAACTGTAATATTTAATTGATTTTTACATAAAATTTACCACGACTTTAATCGGTGTAATAATCAGTTTGTAATTGACTTTGGGAGTCAACCCAATAGATCGATGGCGTCCTATAAATTCCTTTAGGGGTGGGCTAAAAATGTCGATGCCTCCTTTCTGGTTACGTTACATACAGGCAAGGAGACTGGGGCAGCTATGAAATGAAACTAGTTAGGACTATAGGACGTCATCGATCTTTTGGTTTATTCCCTTACGTTATAGGCTAATGAAAGTTGATTCCAAGTTTCCCGTCACCCGCCCGCATCACTTTTTCACTTTTGCATAAAACTGTCATTATTTTCATGAAAAAGTCAATTATCTTAAAATTCAGATGGGAATATCAAAAATTTAAACTCTCAAAATGTTAGACATGCCCTGATGATGATTCCAGCAGTTTGTCTTAGTGGTAGAGATAGTAGTCAATAATGAAAATTGAAAGAGATCCTCATCATGCTCACAGTGATTAAACAAAATTATAAATTTCTTTTAATTTTAATAAAACAAACTCTTTATTACTCAAATCTTTTCTCAATATTTTCCAAAACTGTGTTGAAAATCATAATAAGCATTACTCCCTGTTTTGGCATGTTCGTCAATCAATGAAATACAGCCGAATAATGAATAATGAAAGAGTCACCTCATTACTTGACAATAAATATGTGACGGGAAACTTAACATCAACTTTCATTAAGCTATTCCATTTAAAATCCACACTACCCTGTGGAAGATTTAGCTAAAGTCTACCACAGAGGGAGTATTAATTTTGAATAGAATGCTCAATTGGGTAACTTCCATTTGAAATAAATACTCTAGTTGTGGAAGATATAGGTAAAGCCATAATACAGGGGGAGTATGGGTTTCAAAATTAATAACTCTTACCAATTACATTTGAAAAACATACTCCCCCTTACCTGTAAGTAGTCCTTTACAAGCAGTAAACAGGATTTCAAAATTGTGATTCAGTTGACAAATTCCTAGACAGTTTGACAAAACAAACTTCACTTGAATGATAGCACTTCAAATTTATAAATCTTGAGATTTTTCCAATCATTTTTCGATGGATTATCACAAAAGCTGTTCACTGTTCATACTGTATGCAACCAAGTGACATATAACATCCTTTGATGTCTCTTCCCAGCAAACACAAAACATTTTCGACATCATTCGCAAAAGGTTATAAAAGGTTGTCAGAAAACGTTTAAATGTCGGGTTATATAAAGGGTATATTAAGAGTATAACACGTTTTCATAACCTTAAAAAACATTTTTTGATAATCTACTGCTCAACAAACAAAAATGTTTTACAGAAAACGTTTTAATGTCGGGTTATATAAAGGTCATGAAAACGTTTTTAAAACGTTACTGAAAAAAAAAATATTTTGTGAAAAATGTTTGCCCAAAATATTTTCAGTAACGTTTTAAAAACGTTTTCATGACCTTTATATAACCCGACATTTAAATGTTATTAAAAGATTTTGAAAAAAACATTTTAAAAACATTTCTGTGTTTGCTGGGTTCAAACATTTTAACATAATGTTATTTAAGTATTGACACAATATTTGGCAAAAAAAAAAAAAAAAATAGTTTAATACAATAACATTTTTTGAAAACATTTAAAAATATTGTTGTAGTGTGTTTTCATACAAAACGTTTTAAAACGTTATCATGACCTTTATATAACCCGACATTTTAATGTTATTAAAACGTTTTACCTAAACCAAAAGCCAAAATATAACTTATTTAAAACGTTTTTGTGTTTGCTGGGTTGTCAGTGAAATGTCATTTATTATTTTATATTCAAAGTTGTATATTTCAAGGTATTCAATGGTATTATTTGGACCAAAATGTAACTATTTTTTGTTCATAAAATGGCTATAACTTTGTTTCCCGTAGGAACTCGACAACGACACATATTTCCAGGAGCGAGTTTTAATATGAATGACTCGCACTAACCCCATCCCAAAATAGGGCAATTTTTTACAAACTTTTACGTTTTTCAGGAAATGCCTTTTGTGAGAATTGCATCTTGACAATCCTTTTTGGACTGTAAAATATTTGCTCTAGGCTTTTGGGTAACCACTGGTTACAAGAAAAGACTAACTGATTCTTAAATTTGGATGTAGAATGTTGTAGATGATCAAAATGAGATGGATAAGATGTATTGTGTTGAGCAAAACTCATGTTGTTTTATTAACAAGAAATGGTTCCTACTGCTGTACTATTATAAAACTGCGCACAAAAAGTATCCGTACATTTAAAATAAATATCCAAAAGGCACTCTACCTAACTTCCACGAAGTCAAAGTTATACCACTTTGAATGAAAAAGAGAGCATTTTAAAAGTGACAATCATATTTACATGGACTTTTCTCTCGAAGCACGCTAATTATATATGCAGGCATGATAATTTTCCAGTGGAAACACTGGGACCAGACTTTTGTGATGTCAAAATTTCCGCAATTTTATTTATTTTCAGCCCCTTTTCAGGTGTTTTTGACAATTTTACGCGATTTCCAGCTTTTTTTGACAATTTCTAGACTTTCTCATGAATGTGTAGTCTCATGCCTGTATATGTAAACACGCCGAGTAAGTATTGATAAGTCGCACGGTAATGAGCCCGTTACACAACATGTACCAGTGGGAATCGCCCTGAAGGAGGAAATATCCCTAGTTTGTCACTTTTGAAATGCTTTCTTTTTCCATTCAAATTCCTATAACTTGAGGGAATAAAGTCGCATCGTCGTATAACTTGAGGGAATAAAGTCGTATCGTGCTAAATGGATATCAAAATAAGCAGAACAAAATTGTCTATCAATTGATTACTTTATTTGGTAATTTAGGTCGACTGAGTGTCTTTAAGATATTGCTTTTGCTTTAAGGGTATACGATGTATTGTTGGTCGAAGCAGCAACAAAAAATGTAGTTCACAGCATCTTGCGAATGGTAGTGAGCTTTAACAAAAATTGCATTGCTCAATTCATAGCGAGCGTGTAGAAGAATTCAAATATCACAGATATACTTTTGTAGGTCCTGTGTTTCTTGAGTTATGTTGTAAACAACAACACTTTTGTAAAACGTACAGAACTCATTAACAACAATAAATTAAGCAAGTTTTCAAAGTATATGATTTGTAGAATATACTTTTGCAAAACACCAACGTGTTATTTTTCAATAATATATTGATTCAGATAATGAAAATCAATATGTTTTTGGCTGCTTCGACCAACAATACCTCGTATACCCTTAAGGCTACGGACACCTTTTTTATGCGCAGTATATATTTTCCTTTTGACTGTTTAACATACTGTACTTTGTTGTAATTATAATTATGTTTGTAAGTTAATGTATTTAATTTTCCATACATCTCTGTAATGTGTTTGTTTAGCCCTGTGCCAAACTGGAAAACATACCGTACTGAGTTTGTTTCTTAGGTAAATAAGATTTAATAGAAAAAAAAGGAAGAAAAAAAAGAGAGAATTGTATTTTGTTTTATTTGTGTGTGTTTTATTACCCAAACTTCGTATTAAATGTTGAATGGATTTGAAGACCTGAGCCCAAGAAGACCGTAAGTCCACTAGGCCCCTCAACATGTATACACTAAAGTTACGTATAGTTTCTTAGGGTTTGATAATGTGTAATACATGTTCCAGGGTCAAAGCCTCATGAAAGGTTTGCGAAAGATCTGTATTGGCCCCTGAACATGTATTAAACATTATCAAACTATAAGAAACTAATACGTAGCTTTAGTGTATATATGTTGAGGGGCCAAATGGACTTACGGTCTTCTTGCGCTCAGGTCATTAGTTTAGAAATACCATGAAAAGGCGTGATTTTGTAATTTTGCGAAACTCCATTTTTCTCTGCACAATTTATTGACAAAAAAAACTTTTGAAAGAGGCATGGATGACATAACAGTATTGCTATCTCACACTCTAATTTCACACTATTCATTTTTCAGAATAGAATTCCTATTCATTTATTTTTGATCCCTTAACTATTCGTTTTGATGAGATGTATTGTTCATTTTGATTAGGTATATTATCACTTTGAACCAACAATCTTATCAAAATGAATATAATTTCCGTTTTAACAAGTAACTATTTAGATTTAAAGGATCTCCAACTCATTATTATTATATCCCTTTGGAGAAGATAAACTATTCAAATTTCATTTTTTAGTCATTTTTGATAAGAACCTATTCATTTTTAACAAGAACCTATTAATTTTTTTAAATGACAAGACAATCGTATCCAATTTGATGAGTTTCTTGTCATTTTGATGAGAAAATCCGATTCCCTTTGAAGAGACATCTGTTATGCCCCGCTCCGAATAATCATACTTGTCAAATGTTAATAGATTCTATATATTTGTGAGGAGTTAATTTTAGAGTGCAGTACTGCTGATAGAGGAATGTATGACATACAAGTATTGCTATCTACTGCTGATAGAGACATGGATGACATACTGGTATTGCTATCTACTGCTGATAGACGCATGGATGATATACTAGTATTGCTATCTACTGCTGATAGAGGCATGGATGACATACTAGTATTGTTATCTACTGCTGATTGAGGTATGGATGACATACAAGTATTGCTATCTACTGCTGATAGAGGCATGGAAGACATACTAGTATTGTAATCTATTGCTGATAGAGGCATAGATGACATACTACAGGGTGTCCCAAAAAAAAGAGGCCCCACATTGCGCCCTCTTTTTCTCCTATTTCTGAAAGTTGATCAAATAAATGTTGGTATGTACAAAAGCCTGTACTCGTTAGCTTTAATAAACTGAAACAATTATTTCAATCGGCCCATAACTTTTGAAGATATGCCCTTTTAAAGAAATGTATCCGTTTTTCACTCTGTCCACGGAGGAGGTTTGACTACTTCAAAGATTGAAAAGTGCATATACCATGCATAAATATAAAACATTCCTCGATGATAACTTTATTTTAGGGAATGGGCTTTACCGGTGAGCTTATGGGTTATGGATTTTGTTAAGTGTCATTAATTTTGGGGAAAAAGATTGGAATGGGACTTCTTTTGCTATACTTGTAATTCTCGCTATTCACAATAAGGGCGCCGCCAGCGGTTTGCGATGTAATCGTGATGTATCATGGGAAAAGGTCGACATCCAAGTCCGCGCAATACGAATATTACCATGCTATTACATAGGAACACGTGACAATAATTAATAGTTTGTTAATATAACGGTATTACACGCAAATCGATAGAGAAAAAATTAATTGTGCACATTTCAAATCACATTATTAAGTATTGTTGAGTTCTTGGGTAAGAGAATGACTAGGAAAATAAGTCTCACACACAAGCTGTAGGTTACTATCCACCAAAAAAACGTTGACAACGTAAAGAAAGCAGCAAGTTTAAAAAGCCCCCACCTCGGCTCACTTTTTGAAACTTGGTCCCATTTGTAAAAGATAGTGATTTAATCTTTGTCATAATTATCAACTTAAAACATTTCCAGAAGTGTTATGTATCTTTAATGTGCCGATGCGATATTAAGTTGTTAGCATTCTGGAACGATCAGAAAGGTTATTATGTTGTTCTTGGCCAATATCCTATATATGTTTTGTTTTATGATAATTATTAAATTCATGACCAATGATTGAATTAAACGAATAACAAGTAGGCATGTTAATGGCAATGATGCTATTGTTTAAACGTTAAAAACACCGATTTGCTGTTGATATTCAAAATGGGACCAAGTTTCAAAAAGTGAGCCGAGGTGGGGCTTTTTAAACTTGCTGCTTTCTTTACGTTGTCAACGTTTTTTGGTGGATTTTCTTCTTTTTATGAATGTAGCCAAGCAGCTCTAAGCTTGGAAAGTCATCGGGTTATGAAGTACTCCATAAAACGAATAAAACGAAAAATAGATGTTTGAAATTATGTTATCCTTGATTTATGACAGTAAATAATTTAATAAAACTTAATCAGCCATTTATTTTGAAAACTTGCTGGTCACAGCTACCGCGTGACTGTAATGTTAATAGGGATACATATACATTTTAATATACTTTAATTATTCAAGGCAACTAAGAAAATGTAAATATGAACAACACATACCCAATGTTGACGATGCCAGCGAGACACAGAGTCAGTCCGATTTACTTCAAATTGAAACTATGTAGCAAGGCTTATACTACGGAAGCGTCTAAGTGCCACGACTTAGCAAGATAATAATGTTTTAATGATTGTGGTTTTTTTAGCCCTGCGGGGCAATCTAGTTGGATATCCAAATTTCGCGGTTGATAGTTCTTTGTAGCCTGCGGGGCAATCTAGTTGGATTTCCCTATTAAGCGGCGGTTGTTGGCGGTCTTTCGCGGTTTGTAGTTTTAATTTCCCTCATTCTTCATGCCCTACCCTCAATCGGGGGTTAATTTATAGTTTAAGCTTGTTGGATAACTATACTTCGCGGTGTGTGGTTCTTTGTAGCCCTACGGGGCAATCTAGTTGGATATCCAAATTTCGCAGTTGATAGTTATTTAGATTTATTGATCTAGTTGGATTTCCCTATTAAGCGGCGGTTGTTGGCGGTCTTTCGCGGTTTGTGGTTTTGATTTCCCTCATTCTTTATGCCCTACCCTCTATCGGGGGTTAATTTATAGTTTAAGCTTGTTGGATAACTATACTTCACAGTGTGTGGTTTTTAAGCCCTGCGGGGCAATATAGCTGGATGTCTCTATTGAGCGGCGGTTGTTGGTTGTCTTTCGCAGTTTGTGGTTTTAATTTGTTGGATATCTAAAGTTCGCGATTTGTGGTTCTTTGTAGCCCTGCGGGCCAATCTAGTTGGATATCCCTAGTGAGCGGCGGTTTGTGGTTTTAATTTCTCTACTTGTTCAGGCCCTGGCCTCTATCGGTGGCTAATTTGTCTTTTAAACTGGTTGGATATCCATATTTCGCGGTTTGCGGTTCTCTGTAGCCCTGCGGGGCAGTATAGTTTGACATCCCTATTGAGCGGCGGTTGTTGGCGGTCTTTCGCGATTTGTGGTTTTAATTTCCTCATTCTTCAAGCCCTGCAGTCTCTAGGGGGGGTAATTTATAACTTAAGCTTGTTGGATAACCATACTTCTTTGTAGCCCGCGGGGCAATTTAGGTGGATATCCAAAATTCGCGGTTTGTGGTTCTTTGTAACCATGTGGGGCAATCTAGTTTGACATCCCTATTGAGCGGCGGTTGTTGGCGGTCTTTCGCGGTTTGTGATTTTAATTTCCCTCATTCTTCAAGCCCTGCTCTCTATCGAGGGTTAATTAAATAGCTTAAGCTTGTTGGCTATCAAAATTTCGCGGCTTGTGGTTCTTTGCAGCCCTGTGGAAAATCTTGTTGCACATTCCTATAGGCTGTGCCAAGTTCTTCTGTGTGTCTGTGGTGGGGACAGTCCCTCCTTTCAATAGACCTTTGTGTATTTTTGCCGCTTTGCTAAAATGTCTTTACGTATGACTTTAATGGCCTTCCATATTTGGTTGTCTCTTTTTGGATACGTTTTTGTCCCTGCTGGCCTTCCATATTAGTGGAACAATTTTTCACACCTATAGAGTGTATGCAACAAACCAACCGGAACGGTATAACAATTGAAATGACAGTCATGTAGGAATACAGTTCTACGATAGCTGAAGATGACAGAGGGACAGGTCTCTAGATCGATTCAACAACCATTCATACATATTACATGTTTTATTGTCCTATTATCATGCGAATCGCCCCGTGGTAGGACATAACTTTATTTAAATGAGAAAATATTGGTAACCTGATCTAGTTTCTTGTGTTATTCAGATTGTTGTGTTGTTCAGATTTAAATAAAGAAAGTAATAAAGAGATTTCTTTTATTATTTGTTCTGCTAGCGGCTGCACTATAGGTTTTTTTTAAATAGGCAATTAATATAATAAATAATAAACCTGAGAATCAAACATCTTGCTTTGATAAAAAAAATAATATCACAATAGCACTGGATGATTAAAATTGTGTTATCCTTGATTAATGACAATAAAATTATTGTTTAATACAATATTGAAAAAAAATAGTTGGTCATCGGGTTTCGAACTCGGATCCCCGGATCCGGAGTCGAAAGCCGAAACCATTGAGCTACGGGACTCTGATATAAATTGCTGTGTCGAAGTACATTATTTATTATATGAATGGGTACATCGTCCGGAAAGAACAAAAGAATTGTGAAAAACTTGATTTTTTGGCGAATGGGGCTCAGAATTTTTATGTAGGGTATCTCAGAAAATGCTAGGGTATAATTGGAAGTAAATCTGAAAAAGTAGTGTGTAGGTGATTGCCCGCTAGTGCTGTAGCCTTGTCCAAAAATTCTGGATCAGCATTATTTTCCACTAATTTTCGCTATGAAATACCGGGTGAAATGAAGCAAAAGTGTTTGTTTATTATTAAACAATGGTTGACTGTAGGATTGGTGTCCCTTTTTGAATTAATGAGTTGTCAAGATATTACATTTGGGACTCTAAATAACATTAAACATGGTTTTAGATCTGTTATTCAGATTGTTGTGTTGTTCAGATTTAAATAAATAAAGAAAGTAATAAAGAGATTTCTTTTATTATTTGTTCTGCTAGCAGCTGCACTATAGGTTTTTTTTTAAATAGGCCCCTTAATATAATAAATAATAAACCTGAGAATCAAACATCTTGCTTTGATAAAAAAATAATATCACAATAGCACTGGATGATTAAAATTGTGTTATCCTTGATTAATGACAATAAAATTATTGTTTAATACAATATTGAAAAAAATAGTTGGTCATCGGGTTTCGAACTCGGATCCCCGGATCCGGAGTCGAAAGCCGAAACCATTGAGCTACGGGACTCTGATATAAATTGCTGTGTCGAAGTACATTATTTATTATATGAATGGGTGCATCGTCCGGAAAGAACAAAAGAATTGTGAAAAACTTGACTTTTTGGCGAATGGGGCTCGGAATTTTTATGTAGGGTATCTCAGAAAATGCTAGGGTATAATTGGAAGTAAATCTGAAAAAGTAGTGTGTAGGTGATTGCCCGCTAGTGCTGTAGCCTTGTCCAAAAATTCTGGATCAGCATTATTTTCCACTAATTTTCGCTATGAAATGCCGGGTGAAATGAAGCAAAAGTGTTTGTTTATTATTAAACAATGGTTGACTGTAGGATTGGTGTCCCTTTTTGAATTAATGAGTTGTCAAGATATTACATTTGGGACTCTAAATAACATTAAACATGGTTTTAGATACACTTTGTAAAAATATCATAGAACAATAGAAGTCAAGTGTTTTAATGTTAGGCGTAAATATAGTCTCGCGGGAGCATCTTATTAGTCTTCTTTAACAGTCTTTTTTTTAAAAAAACTTGCTGGTCACGGCTACCGCGTGACTCTAATATAGAGTTATTATTGTTCAGTGTATCTACACACAGAGTGAATGCCATAGATGTTGTCTGGTCAAAAGCCAAGCTCTGAATGAATCTCAGCCACTGAGAACCTATTCTTGAGAGGAATACACTCTATTCACGTGGTTTTCTTTTCAACGCTAAAAGATCACGAATTTTGTTGGTTTGCAAATGCCAGCCGCCTGTCTCAGCTCTGATCCACTGCTAACTTATATACACTTTTGGGCTCTGCTGGGGCCTGCCAAACACGTATGACCTCCTATGTGACATGTATATTACAAAAACCTGAATACATTTGTTCAATGCAATCGTGGGTGGAGTCTGTAGTTGAGTTCATGGGCAGGCGGCTGACACTGAAAAAGTTTGCATGGCGTTTAATGGCGTTAATCCTCCGCAGCCAATTTACAATTCCGCTCCATCGAAATCCTATGGACATGGAGGAGACTAAAAACCTCCTTTGTGTTTGTTCATTTGTGTCTGGAGAGCCCGTCTTGGAGTCCGTTTGGACTCAGGCCACGCTCTCAGCTAGAGTCCGACGCTGCATTGCACTAGAAATACCTTTTCTGTGAAATCGCTATAGAGCCAACCGGGAACACGTATTCGTTTTGAAAATATAGCATTAAAATTAGTATCACCCTTGTGGCCCCTGTGCAGTGGAAAACCTTAATTTTTCATTAAAAGGAAATGAAAATTTAAAAAACATTCTACCTGTGCACCTATAAATGGACACAGCAATTTGTCTCAAATATGAATGAATTTTAAGAAACATACGGGATATGATGAACATTGACCTGACGCCATGATAGTAGGATCTATTAGTCGTTTTATATACAATGTATATACCGTATTGTCATAATACCAATATTTGTCATTATATATAATGAGTAATATTTAGCAACGTAAATGTGCAGTTCATATGCACAAACGAATACTGATCTTTATGATATTCAGGTTTTTGTACATCACATATAACATGTCACATAGGAGGTCATACGTGTTGACCTGCATCTATTGTATTTGTTCATCTGTGTATGGAGAGGATTAACGCCATTAAAACTCCATCAGTATTAGGGCGTAGTTCAGTGAACTCACCGTATTGCTATTCCAAGTACTTTGATAATACAGATAATATGTATTAATGGGTCGAGGCGATTGCATTGAAAAACCTAATAAATTATTCATAACAGTTACGTAATCAATCGATAGTGCGGACACTTTTCATTTGCAAACCACCAAAATTCGTGATCTTTTAGCGTTGAAAAAGAAACCACGTGAATAGAGTGCCCTCTCAAGAATAGGTTCTCTGTGGTATGGGACTATAGGCACACATCCTGGTATGAGTCATCCCGCAATAATGGGAGGACTCATCCCGCAAAATAATGTGGGCCCGCTAAATAACGGGATGACTCATCCCGCAATAACGGGATGAGCCCGCTAAATAACGGGACGGAGCCCGCTAAATAACGGGACGGAGCCCGCTAAATAACGGGATCCCGCAAAAATAGTTAGGGTTGTGCAACAAACATAGAAATTGATAAATAACCCCATCTGGGATCTCAACAGTATTATTGAGTATCGATTCGCGTGTAACACCTTTATTTTGACAAACTAAAAAAATATTGCCACGTGTTCCTATGTAATAGCATGGTAATATTCGTATTGCGCGGACTTGGATGTCGACCTTTTCCCATGATACATCACGATTACATCGCAAACCGCTGGCGGCGCCCTTATTGTGAATAGCGAGAATTACTTATGTTTTTCTCGGTTATGTTATGCCTTTTTGTTTTGTTATGTTTCTCACTTTCTTACTTTATTGTTTCTTGCTTTCTTTGTATTGACAACATAAGTCATTTCTCTTTTTGGAATAAAAGGTAGCCCTGAAAAGGGCTGTTTGGTTTGTCTTTAGTTCTTTTGAAGTGAGTTTACTGTGCTGCTCTGCCCTCTACCTGGTTGCCTCCTTGACGAATACAGGTTTCAGCCCTAATCCCCATTGCATCAATTGCGTTGCGTTGCGGTTGCGAAGATCTTGGAGGCTAGCTGTCGGTCCTCGCTTATAGACGTCGCTTTGGATTTTGCCCCAAAGGAAAAAATCAAGCGGTGTGAGGTCTGGTGATCTTGCAGGCCACTCCACAGCATGACCCATCCCAGCCACTCTGTTTGGGAACAGCTCCTGGAGTCGATCTCTGACTCGGACAGTGCGATGTGGTGTTGCTCCATCCTGGAAATACCAAGCGCGCTGGATTGCACCATTATTTTGAAGACCAAAGCTGCGTTGCAAGGCCGGCGCAACATGTTGGTTAATGATGTCCAAGTACCGTGTGGAGTGGAGTCTCAAACATAGTGGGGTGTTAAAGGAAAGTAGCAATTGAATGTAAGCACCGATTGACTCATTTGTAACATCTCCAATTTTTAAATTTCAATTTTCAATTAATCTGATCGATTCACCCTTGAAAATCTAATTCTGTTAAATATACCAATTAGATTACGTGTATCACACCAGTGAATGTGTTCCGAGGCCTTATCTTTCCATGTCATTAACCTTTTTCCCATTTAATCTTTCATGTAGCCAAACCTCATCTGTGGACAGAGTGAAAAACGGGCACATTTCCTTAAAAGGGCATATCTTCAAAATTTATAAGCCGATTGAAATAATTGTTTCGGTTTATTAAAGATAACGAGTTAAGGCTTCTGGACATACCAACATTTACTTGATCAACTTTTCAGAAATAGGAGAAAAAAGGGCGCAATGTGGGGCCTCTTTTTTTTTTGGGACACTCTGTAGTATTGCTATCTACTGCTGATTGAGGTATGGATGACATACTAGTATTGCTATCCACTGCTGGTAGACGCATGGATGACATACGGGTATTGATATTTACTGCTGATAGAGGAATGGATGACATACTAGTATTGCTACCTCCTGCTGATACAGGCACGGATGACATATTGCTTATAGAGGCATTGATGACATAGTACTGTATAAACTAATGGTAAAGATATGGTTGGCATACGTACAAGAACTGTATAAACTAATGGTAAAGATATGGTTAGCATACGTACAAGAACTGCTATCTACTATAATGTTGCTATTAACTTGCTATATATTATTGCTGCTGATGGAGGCGCGGATGCTATTTTTAATTGCTATGTTGTTGATAAAGATGGTTCACATACTATTATTGCTTGTATCTACTGATAATAAAGGCATAGTTGACATAATAATATGTTATCTACTGCTGATTTAGGTATGGATGGCACATTGCTATCTGCTGTTGATAGAGGCATGGATGCACAGATAACACACCTTGCTATCTGCTGTTGATAGAGGCATTGAGGCATGGATGACATAGTGTTGCTATTTATCTACTGCTGATGGAGGCATGGTGGACATAATAGTATTGCTATCTACTTTTGACAGAGGCATAGATGACATACTTTTGTTGCTATCGACTGCGGATTGCAGCATGAATGACATAATTGCTATCTACTGCTAATGGAGGAGTGGATGACACTGGATGACTAGTGTTGTTATATATTTGCTGGTAACAGCATGAATTACATACTACTGCTGATGGATGCATTGATGACACTATAATACCGTAGTATTTGGCCATTCCAGATAAAGTTACTTAGATAAAGATTTAGTTATTTTATCATAATCTAGCATGCTCAAAAATAAACAAATAAACAAAAAAAAGGCCTAAATGCATTAATACAGAATGTAGGCATATACTATGTACGAACTATGTCAGCGACTAAAAACTGAAAAAAAAAATTATATAGAGGATACAAAAAAAACAGAAAGGAAAGAAAAAGAAATGACAAAAGATAGATATTTTTATTGAAAATGATAGAAAAAGGAAAGAACGTTATACCAGCAAATCTTGGCGGAATAATAGACACAAAAGTATAATGGCCAAAATGCTTAATTTGTGACGATAAAAAACAAAACAAAACAGAAAAATGAAAATCTACTAAAACACACACAAAAAGTGGTTTCATAATTTTCGAATGTCGTTCATTTTCTTATTTGTTCATGATCATGTTCTAATTAAAAATGCATCCGTATTTCTATTCAATAAACTGTAGATTATATTTTCGTACGAATCCACACTAACCTGTAGATTCGTGCAGAAAAGTGTTGATTCGTAGAAAATAATCTACAGTTTACTGAATAGACTGACTTCATAGCAATGGTATAATAGTAAATAACCTATAGGAACTAAATTTTTCACAGTGTATCGTACAGGCGGTTGAGTTGTGTGTGGCACAAACTCTAGGTTTGTGAATGGTAGTCATTTTACATGCATTATGCACATAATGAAAAGAACGTTCGAGCATAACATGAAATGGTGTATGACTTTAGATTGAACTTGCCTTGATCCGAGGGGATTCCTGCATGATCACAAATGGTGAAAATTACCTCTTCCCGTAATTTGCCATTCCTTCCCTCTATATTTGGCTTTTGCATGCATGCCGAGAGGTATTTAGATTTGTTGATATAATGTATTCTTTTCGCGGTTTTTATTTTTCATATTTGATATGCACCTGCTTGGTTTTGTGTAATGATTAGGTCTACGATAGAGGTTGAAATTTGCAAACTGCGTGGACCCCTCCTTTGCAAAATGCCAATGCTCGCGTACATATAGCGAACAGGAATTTACTAGTATATTTACTCTTAGAAAATTGGTTCTAGATGTTCTGCATACAGGAAAAATGCGGTTCTAGGGGTTCTAAGAAATTGCAAGAACCCCAAATGGTTCTTTTTGGCATTTTAAGAACTTTTTGTGTACTATAAAATGGTTCTTTCTGACCCTTGCAGAACCTTGTCGTTCTTTGTAAAACTATTGAAGGTTCTACAATGTAGAATCTACATACACTAGGATCCACAACATGCTCATCTATCAGGGCACAATTCTTTAACCTCAATACATCTGTACATTCATTGAACGACCTTTGAAAATTTGGGTACAAAAACTCATACTCCGCAACTCGAGGTCAAATTTTTCACTGTGATTGTTTAATTGAGATTATTAAACTATGACATTGGTAGAGGCCATAGTGATACATAACAGCTTAAAAATCCTAACCTGACGCCTTTGTACCCCCAAAAAGTAGGCTACCGAAATGGCGTGCTCCAAACTTGACCTGCTAAAAATTGCTTGCCCCTCTTAGCCTACAAAAACCAACTCAGTTTTATCCGTTCTTATTTTGGTGGAGATACCATATAATTACATCCGCCGAAGCTTTTCCCCTAAACTATTATACGGTAGTCCTATATAAATGAAAAGCATAAATTATGTAAACGGTAAAGCAACCCTACCAAACGTTATCCTAGACAACCCCTGGCACGCTCCAGGCTGCGCAAGCGTAATAAGCCTTCATTTCATTATTGCTGTATTGCATGAGAAGTGCAGTAAGCATTATTTGCGGCCTTTTGGCAACTGTGCACATGTATTTTATCATAGGGAATTTAGTACATCAAGGAAAACGGTGGCTCCGGAATAGCTCGGAAGCGGAGGTTCGGCCCCAATAATTTTGGTGATCATGGGTAAGTAGGCCTACTATATAATAGGGTCCATGGTCCCCCAAAGTTAGACCAGGCTCGTGTCCTCCCCCAATATTTAAATATATATTCAGGAGCCTGCGCGTATACGTACGATGCATTAAATAATTTAGTATCGTGAACTCAGTTGTAATTGAGTAGGCCTACCGTAAACTGTCATGACCTTTGTGTGTTGTATATTCACTCGCGGTATGGTGGTAGGCCTAAATTCAATTTTTGCAGCCTCATTTTACAGTACATGTCATGATATAGGACAGTAAAATATCGCGGTCTTAGAAAAAAAACATATATCGTGACTTAGATATGCCATTTTATAGAGAACCACAAGGCCCAGCAGAGTGTACAAGTTCATACACATTCAATATAAATCAGAGTGAACTACGTGCATTTAAAAAAAAGTAATAGGCCTATGGGCCTACATCACACTCAATACATACGATATGAACATCTCAAAAAAAAGTAACTAACCCCCCTTAAATAATGACCATTTTTCTAAAACGGGCTATTGTTTTATAAAATCTGTAAAATGCGTTGGAAGCAGAATTTATTTCTGCGCATGTTGACACCACACTCAATAAAATCTAGGCCTACGAGTATTAGTACATGGACATGTTCATGAGACATGTATGTACATGCCTGTTGCGCTTTGGTGATATTTGAAAACCGGACGAATCAAAATGCATAAGGCCGCATCAAATTAAAGTAAATTTAATTTTCGTTTACAACCAGTCATACCATACTTTAAGTAATTAACAGACATGAAAAAAGAAGCAAACATTTTGAATCTTTGTTGATGGTTTTTTATTTGACCAGGAATGATGTGAACGTATTTATTCATCTGTCATTTTGGTGGACCGTATAGCGGGACCACCCTACATTAGTGTATATTACTAGCTTACTTACTAGCTCACTAGCTTACTAACTGACTAACCATTTGCTCTTTAATGGGCATATCTCGAAATATCATGAAGCTATAACGAGTGGTGTCAAATGAAAGAGAAAAAAAGAAATACAATAAAAAACACCGGGGTTCTACTCCTAATACTTTTAAAGTGACGTCCATTTTACTCCCCACCTCCCATGGCAAAAGATGCAAGTGAGCTTCAATTCAGTGTAACTGTGTCAACAAGTTTGAACACATAAAAGCCAACTAGCCAAAGTCATGGAAGTACTTCCATGGTGAAATAAAGGTCCTATATAGCCCCTTATGACATTTCACAATTTTGTGCAATGGGATGCATTATATTCACCTTTCAAATGAAGAAAGAAAGAGAGAGTATTGTCAATAAAATAAAACATTAATAATTTAATTAATTAATTTAATTAATAAACAAATGTCATCCGAGGTCAAAGGTCATCAGATAGAGGTCAACCGAGGTCAAATGTCATATGGGGTCAACGGGATATGCTTAACTCGGTCACCAGTTTGCGGTACAATAATCGCTCTTGTTAGAGTGTCATCTTCATTCAGGGGTAGGCAACTTTTTTTTAACTCGCCGGTCCAGAAATAACCAATGAAGAACTGCACGGGCTGCAAATTTTTTATTTTCAGAATACACTATTAAAGGCATTTCCAGAAAGTAAAAATAATAAAATTTTCTATTTATCTGAATTAATTTTGTAAACTTAACTATGTAAATTAATTTAATTTAATAGTCCTAAGTCTACCTACCTGTAATGAACTTTTAAAATTAATGAATTGAAATTCTTCGCAATACAGAACGCATTCACTATATGTTTAATACGAGTCATTGGATCATTGCAAAAATACAAAGGAAATTATTCATGTTTCTTCTCGTGAACCTTTGCCACCCCTATCATCTCATGACAGAAACCTTTAAAAATATTGTATACATATAATTCCCGAGATATAAATCATTCCCTGTTGACAACATTTGACATATTATTTGTCAATGGGTTGCAGTGAAATTCAGATATTTGCCTATACTGGACCATAGTCCGTTAAATTTCTGTAGATTTTTTTTGACATGGAAATAATTGGAAAAAATTGGACCATTTTGACACTACCAGCTGTATCAAAATGTTTGGTACCCATGGTTGTTGGTGTTTATTGACAAGCCTTTTGAATTGCCCAGGATTTACAGTTTTATGACCTTTCATAACATATATCTATAAATAAGGTAGCTCCTATGTTGCATTTTGCTGTGGTGGTCTTGTCCAGAATAAACTGGAAACTGATGGGTACCAATCATTTTGATACACCCTGTATTAATGTGTACAATTTAGTTTAGAAAATCCGAAAATGGGTTGAATAAAGTTCCAAATTGAAACCATTCGAGGACAAGTTTTCACTATTATTGTATAAATTATTGCTTTCGTAATAGTTTTGGGTGTCGAAAGTGAATGCGAAAAGAGGGACTTGTTTATCCATACACAGGGTGGGGTTGGAAAATTTTGCAAAATGAAGGTCCAATTGAAGCCATTTGGTGCATCATTTTTACACTGTCTTTCAGGCTTTATAATACATGTAATAGAGAATTGATTATTTATGATGTTCAAGCAGACATGTAACACACAGCACATGGATTGATTAAAGTGGGAGGGCCAGGCCACGGTCAAAAGTGTGGGTATGTGTGTGTGGGGGGGGCACGTCCCCTCGCCCCCGGTTTGACCGCCGCCGTTGGTTGAATCTCACATTTAAAAAAATAGGGGGCTCTTCCTGTTCCTCGAGCACTGTTGAAAAGACCGAAAACTACTAACAGTACTAATTTAACATCGAAGGGGAAAAGCACCAAAACATTAATTTTATGCGGCCTATTTAGACGGAAACCTAAGCATAACCTGAGCTGTGAATAGGCCCCTATATAGTCTACAAGCATAAAATATAAACACAGATATTATTACATTTTTACAACACGGTGTTTCACGCCAAAGCGATCTTCAGGTGAATAAATTTAAAAAAAAATTAATTTATTCACCTGAAGATCGCTTTGGCGTGAAACACCGTGTTGTGAAATGTAATAATATCTGTGTTTATATTTTAAAATAGCTCTACCATTTATTGGTATCGAGCACTGAATAGCTGTCTGTGATACCTCTACTTCTTAATAGTCTACAGGCATATATATATATTTTATCAGACAATATCGTTTAAATAGAGCACCTGCAAAACAGCTGCATTATAGGCCTATACTATATTATCATTCAATCATCATGTTTTCCGTTTTTCATCATTTTTTTCAGCTTGGCTGTTGAGTGTTTCCATTTGTAAATCGCTTTATAATCGATGTATTCAAGGTAGGTATGGGCCTACGTGGTAAGCTATATGTAGTAAACTAGTGTTCACTTTGCTTTTAATTGTAGGTCTGTAATATTTTCCCCGTTTCATAAAATGACCTATACCGCGAGTGGATACAGGGTCTGGTGGTAGTGTCAACACAATGTATACCATACTCATATCTCAAGGATTTTTTTTGACGTTTTGGAGTCAGTGTATAAGATATGTGTAGTCCGCACAGCAATAAAATAACGCGGAATCTCTAGCCAATTCTCGCGATCCCTGCTTGCGATTTACAATATGATGCGCCGCCAGCGGTGGCTCTTGCCAATTTTTGGACCTCCAGGGTCAACATCGCTGTTCTAACCACCATTGGATTTTCAAAAACAGTTCCATGGAGGATTCCGTGAAAATGAATCCACAGCCGTTATAAATATAGCTTTAGAGCTAATTAATACCGTAATCTATTTACAATATTTTATGATAGAAAGAATAATGGTTTATTTACCCGCATTTTGATACATTGTTCTAATGTCGTTCAATATTAACAACACAGCAGTATTTAAAAAAAGAAAAAACTCACGTTCAAAAGTTGCAGTTATTTGTATTGATTAGAATTCAGCGCGAAGATATAATGGCGGGTTTTACACGCAACAATTCTTGCGTAAGAAGATAAAATTGATCGCTATAAACGGCAACTTTTAAATTTGAGTATTTTTCTTTATAAACACTTCTGTGTTGTTAATAGTGAACGACATTAGACAAATGGGGTATCAAAATGCGCGTAAATATACCACCCTTCTTTCTATGTCAAAATAATAGTTCTGAAGCTTATATGCGTATTTATAACGGCTACATTACTTTTTGCGAAGACTTGAGCTAAGACCTATAGATTTTGTTTAAAGAAAATCATATATTTTTTTCACTTTCTTACTCAATCCAGTCTAAACTGATTATGGCATCTCAAGATATAGAGCTGAGGCAACCTTCGAGGCGTGGGACTGATCAACCGAGATCAGAAACAAGCAGTGTAAATGTAAGTAGAATCCCGTCCTCCTTTATGGGTGGATGTGAGTCATGATGGGTAATCCCCAAGGACATGGAAAACATGATCAAGGCCTTTGCAACATCTTGCATATTACAGAATCAATGTTAAAAGTCAAGCGTGTAGATCGTATTTCAAATGAAGCAATCTTATAGCTGACAAACACCACTCCACTGGTTACCAGAGTCCCCGCCAGAGTCAAGATCCAACAACTCAGATTTCTTGGCCATATAATTCGTCTTACAGACGACGAACCTGTGAACACTGGTGAAAGAATAGGCCTATGCCCTTTATATTCCACCACATGGGAAGAGGAAAACAGAACGACCAAGTCCAATGTACTTGCAGTATGTTCAGCACTTTCTGTGAGATACCGAAGGGATGCTGTAACCAAACAAAATTGCTTTGTTGCTATAGCCCAAGATTGCAGCAGTTGGAGAAAGCTTGTAGTCGCCTGATCCGCAGCCGACTGATGATGATGAAGCACAACCAAAGGAGTTTACAATTTACAATGACCCAATACGTATTGGATGGACAGATTCATTCATTTCATTGGGCTGCGGGGCAAGCGACTACAAAGCTTCTCCACGCACTATACGATTTGTGGCCAATGTAGTATGGCATCAGTGTCTCCCAGCAGCATTTGCGTAAGACAAGAGCTGACAAGTAGGATATTCTTTGTTGTCCGTATCTTCGTTTGCCTCGCGTTTGTATAAAGAGCATATCTATACTATACATAGGTTGTCTTCCTGCATCAGAATATGTCCCCAGGAATCGTAGATGTACTTGATATACAGGTTCAGTGTTTGTGACGGCATAGATCCTTCTATTACTTTCTCTGATGTAACAAATTAATGATCTTATTTTCCATGTGAGTGGATATCACGCATAGCTATAGACACACAGACATAGAACAATAGTTTTGTAACACAAGTCGTGCGAAATATCTTTTGCTGTTGTTGCAATGGACATTGTTGGACTTCTCCACAGATGCTCAAATTTTTCAAAGACAAACCACGTCAGGAGGTCATTGATGCTATTTAGTGCTTAAATCGTTATAAACTTGTTTTGGGTTTGGTCAAAATGTTATAATAACATGATCATGGAAACGTTTTACATGAACATGATGAACAGGCTCTACAACAACATTTTGGGCCTGGTAAAGTAATTCTAGTAGTGGGACAATTTGCACATGCACATTATCACATGCAAATCTTCCCCCTCCCATGGCTCTGTGTCCCCGGTACGCCCCTGCACGGTGAAAGACTTTTTTGTTATGGTTTATTTCGTTGTGAGAATCATATTGATTTTTCCTTGATGTTATTCTCCTTCGTTAACAAGTTGTCTTCATTTTAATTTTTGTCAATAGATTCCAATATTATAAAATATGAAAAAAAGCGTTTTATTTGTTTATTTTAAAACTTTGTCCCACAGGAATTTCGCGGGTGTCAAGGTCTGAGTTGTCAAGAGTGGCAGTTTCTTATTTACGCCTCTACGTGGAACATTATTCAAATAATCTGGAAGATTGTTGACTATTTTAAAATCGAAAATAGAATCGAGGATTTCACTTACATGTTGATGCTCTCAATGCATCTGGGTAAGTATATTCGTAGATTTGTTGGCGTATTATGTGACACCACACAGTGTAATTTACCCATTAGGCCAATTACAATTGATTCTTAGTTTCCTGTTTCCCGCCCGCGTCCAAAGTAGAGAATTGCACAATATTTAATTATTTTTTGGATTTTCTCTTTAAAAAATAACTTTTAATGACTACCATTTGCTACTTTCTGACTTTGATCATATCATCTATAATGATGAATAAACATAGAACCTAATTGTACCATTAGGCCTACTATAAAATCAAACATAGTAGTAAAATAATTTAATCCTTGCTCCTTGTCAAAATGGCTTGATGTAGCTTGCGAGCACTTATTTTAAAATAAAGAAAATAAAAGATAATTAATAATTAATAATTAAAAGTCGCCTCATCCCTGGTTTTCAACCATGAAACAGGAAACTAGGAATTAATTGTGAAAGGGCCTTACCAGCTTCAAAGTAATGCGCCATGTTGCCTTAGCTCCAAAGCTGCAGCACCCATATTTATCATCCAACAGTCAAATATGTTGAAAAATCACTCATGAAGTTTCATGTTCAATTTTTTCAGGTTCAAATTATTGTTAAATTATTTAAATGCTTATATTTACACCATACATAATGTATTTGAGAATAAACATTGACTTTGTTGTATATTTTACACCCTGCTATGACTGGTACCGGTACACTCAGCCAGCAGTATAGTGCTTTTGCATGCAGGTCGTATCAACAGAATCCATGCGTGCATAGCCGACCCCCCCATTCACGTACACACCCCCACCCGGGACACACACAGCGGCCATGCGAATGATGGATTTTTAATGTCACATAAAACAAAAGATCCGCCAAATTTGCAACGGATCCGCTTCACAACATTCAGCGCATTCAACGCTACAATATGTCAATGACTGCTGACATTGACATTCATACCCCGATTCATACACACAAAAATTAAATATTTGCAATAAAAAAAACTCGTGTTTTTGAACGATTCTGAATTTTATCAATGTAATGCAGCGATGACGTCATTGGGTTAACGATTTTCCAAATGCTGATTGGTTGCCGGGATTGGTTGATTGCGTCACTGTCAGTGATCTGTGCATGCACGGTACATTTTGTGCGGAATGATTTTTCGTATGGGTAAAATACACTGTGCATCATCAAACCGAGGCCAACAATGTTTTTACATACAAACAGAGGATTTTCATCAAACCGATGTCAGAGTGAGGCGAGAATACAATTCTGATTCCTCTGACGTATATAGTTAAGCTGCATGGGGGTATATACAGGCAAACCTCTCACTTCTAATATGAGAATACAGAGACCTAAATATTTATGTATGTGTCTCTTTATCATGTTTATCCTCGCTTTGCGCCATATGCAAAACCTCGCTATGCAAAATCTCGTGGTATTATCGCTATTATGTCACAGTCATATGGAGTCAATGGATTTAGCAACTAAACAGTGTGTAGAACCCGTCCGCACTTCCAACATGTCCAAGACGAGCTTAGTTAAGTTATCTTCAAACGGGCTAATTTATCTAACCGGCCCGTCCGACGGGCGCCCTCATATGTCGGGTAGTGGCGACCTCCAAAATATCAGGACAAAATTACCCAAATATGTGACGTTTATCTTCCGTTTGGCCTTTTAGATATTATCCTTATTTCGACCAATTTCAACATTAAAATTGTAAATTTCGCGCGCACACGTCCTGGTACACATGGTAAAGTCATTTTGGTAGAGGGTCAGCTGGGCGATTTTGAAATTTTTCCCACCTCGGAAATTCTTGTCCACTAATACTAGATACTAAGACCGTTCCCGACCACCGATACATCAAAACCAAAGTTACACATAAAATATATTAACTGGTTACTGTCACCAAGCCTGACAGGTTACTTTTAGAAGTAGGCTGTCCTGCGGACTAGTTGCTTTTTGGTTGAATTTTACACACTGTTTAGCATAAATCTTTTGGAGACATGACTATGCTCCATAAATGTTCCATAGGGTATTATCAATTAATGTGAATTGATTGCTTCAATAAAGTAAAGATCTCCAGGGTAAACCCTGTTTAGTTGTAGATGTTTATGACGTATGCTCACATTGGGTATGCCCTTTGGAGCCAATTATAATATAGGTTCAGGTACAACCTTATGGGTATAATTTTGTTCCATAAGGGAAAACTCCAATTGGTAGGGAGTTCGCGTTGGTGTGGTCGCCTATTGTATAGATGTGGTTTATAAAAGTGAATGAGGAAATCATTACTGAAAATTACTAACAACGGACTATTCTTTATATTTGATCTGTGAAAGACATTACTGACTGAATTTCTTATCTTTCATTTTTGATTAGGGTTTGTTGTTGTTTACGCCTGGCTTGGTATACACTGTTATAAGCCTCTTGCTCTGTGGGCTCATCACATTGGTGATTGGGTCACAGTCATTGTCACCGCAGTAAACTTTGGTCTTAATGTACATGAACTCAAAGACGAGGATGTTTCAAAGCGGTTGTGGAGAATATTTAACATCGTAAGTACAGTATTCGTCGAGATTTCCGCATACATGCGAAATACGGATAACTGTAAACCATACCTTTGCATGACTATAATGGTTATAGACATAGAGAGTGCGAAGCCGTCAAATTGTTGCCTTGGTCGCTACTTATTCCCAGCATGCTCCGCGAAAAGTGTTCCCTATGCATGGTGGTTTATGTGTTATCTGGTGCAGGGTTGGTACAATTTGTGACCCCACTTCTCATACCCGACTTTCCATACCCCACTTTATACTTTATTGGAATATTTAAACAGATTATAAATCTGTTTAAATATTCCAATAAAGTATAAATGAGGTTTGTCAATTTGTGAAGGCTTCAATTGGTGAGAGATAGTGTTTTGAACAATATTATTTATAAACTTCGCTCTTCCTCGTTCGCCATCATAATATCCTAACCAGTCGTTTATTGTCTACCTTTTCGTGAGAAAGTCAATCACTCTCATTGTATTATGTCAATTTTGAGCGATCCCTTCGCTTCAAAGATCATTGTATGTAGTATGTAGTCCTTTCACTGCTATAGACCTTTTTCCCTCTTTCCCATCATGCACTATTCCAGGGGGGTATGAGTGTCGCAAAATACATCATCTCCCCGGGGGAGTACAGAGTTATGTTCATTACATTCTGGAATACGGACATTTCGGCTGGTGCCTTCATCACACAAAAAGGAATCACCGATAATCATGATAATGACGCACGATCACTAATACCTTTCGGGGGCAAAAAACAACATTTCTATGCCTTATTGACATGGTGTCCTCGCCAATAAAAGTTTCCCGTTATTGAAACCTAACTTTGTATACATTTTATAGACCTAGTGGTGAAAAAACTAATGACGGGACACGCAGTGATATTTTGTCGGCGTCCGATGAAAATAAAACGTAAACAAAATCTCTTACACAGATGTTCTGCATCGCTCCGGAACTGCATCACTCGTGTATTCAATAATTGCATAATTAGTAACATCGATGGCCTTTACGATAATCCGCATAATATGGAATCAGTATGCCCATATTAAGACAAAATAATTGCAAAGACCATCGGATGCACACGATCTATGAGGTTGATGAACCCCCTGGAATAGTGCATTGTGGGATAGAGGGAAAAAGGTCAATAGCAACATTTGGGATTTATTGAACAACGTACCGCCCTGTTGCTGCAAGCAAGTTCATTCAAGTTAGCAGATCAGGCATATTGATTTTTTCTCCTGGTAAACACTCATTTAGTGGCTTGTAAACTTTTTAACCAGGCTTATAGCTAGATCCAGGATATGTGCTTATAGTAAAGGCCGAATGTTATTTTACACAGGGGATAAGTTTGTAATGATTGGTGCATCAGTATTTCAACAAAGCACACACTGTGAGATCTTACTTATTATCTGAGTCTCTGAGACTCGTTTCAGCCTCAGAGTCTCAGAGGGGTCAATTTTAAGAACATTTGCAGCCAAACGAGGGCGTTGTGCACTCATATTCCAAAACAAACGAGCACATTTATTAGGCTCATATTTGTCGCAAGCTTCGAGACAAACTATAATGTTGTGGGCCTGATTATAGAACAGTTGTCCATAAAAAAATGATTTCATTATTCCACCAGGGTCAATTATTATGGGGTGTCATCAAAATACCATGGAGTGTCTATGCGATGTACAGTTTGAAATCCAGATGGAAACCTGCCCCGAATGATGCTGCGCAACACACATCCACCTGTTCGGACTGTTGTGTCTTCGCTTGCCTGGAACGGTGTCCCGGACAATGTAGCTGGGAATGCGGATGTTGTTGCCGCTGTATTACATGTGAATGTCCTTCACGATGTTGTGGAATGTGTGATATCGTTACTAACTGTTGTGAATGCTGTCCCGGACGGTGTGCCTGCCACACACAATGTCCAGAACATTGCCCTGGACTATGCGGTGGCGACTGGGAATGTACAGGATGGTGCAACACGAAAAAGGAATGTTTTTTGTGTTGCAGTAATAAGTGTACAGATTACGATATCGCTTGCTGCGATTACGACACTGGCGAGATGACAGAGAACAAAGAATTTTTCAACAAACTACAATGGTTCTCAATATTACGTATCATCGATGTTCATTGTCAGGTTGGTAAAGAGCTTTGTCTATTATTATTTTTGTCTAATTATAACTCTGCATATTGACTAATAGCTATTCGACTGTGTGTAAAACTGTGTTAGATATTTTGTTGACTATTTGATGAACAAAGATTATACATTAATACAGCCCAATTCACAGTAGGGTCTCCTTGATTTTAGAAGCCATATTCAGATCAATTAGCTTTGGAGTCAGCTCCATGTATACCGGGCAGATATAGACCAGCATTGCACAATCTTCGTTTTCTTTTTAGCCCGGTACACCTTAATTGGGAGTTAGAAATGACAAAATAAAATAAAATTTTTATCCTGATTTGGGGCTAAAATAGTATGAAATTTAACATTTTCGCGCTCGAATTTTTGAAACCAGGTCAAAGTTATGCCCACTGCAATATTTTTTTATCTTAGGCTCCTTGACAACTTACCCCAGTACGCCACTGGTGTTATACTAATAGTAGACCAGGTATAGACATACAGTGGGGATGGGGATCTTTAAAATAATATATGTTATCCTTTTGAGTGGAGGGGTGAAGTGCCAGATTCTTCAAACCACTAGCCCCACACCCCCCTCCCCCACCAAAAAAAATAAATAAAATATCCATTTCGTTGGAAAATGCGCACTACGTAATCCACAATCTTTCACAAAACTTTGAGCCCACTAAATCATGATTCGAAACTTAACTCTTCCACTGAACAGACTTAACATAGTTTTAACTTTTTCATCTACCAAAATAATACAGTGACTTAATCGAGACTCGACTCGACTAGATAAATATGAATAACTCATGACTTGTTACAAATCTGGTGCTCATCATGGGTCCCCTGTAAAATAGGCCCAGGTCTCGGGAGTTAAAAGCAGCCATTCCGCCTCCTCCGGGCGATGTCTGGAATAAACATGATGTGAGGCCAAAACAGTTGGTCTTGTGACTTTTTGCCTGTGATGATTTTTGTTTGTATGTTTATTGTTTCACGGCAGTGAAATGATGCCACTTTCCCCCACATCTCATATGCACAGTTTATCCCTTACATATCCTGTGTCATGAATAGGTAGTAGCCCACCAGCCCTGTGGTTAAGAGTCTAGGAAATAATTCCTAATATCTCATACCCTAGTTTGTATGCCTTTATCTAATCTTGCCACACATGACAACTTACTAATTAGCCCTAACCTGGAAAAGAGTCTGTCCAGGAGTATGAATTTTTTAGCCTTTTTTAGAAACATGTTTGCAATTGGCTTATAGCCATCACATGCTGACAATACACATAACTGATTGGTTAATCAAAACTAGCAGGGTCATGGCCAGGCCTGATTACAAAGTAAACATATCATTCTGTATAGAAAACTGTGAAGCAAGCGATTTACTTCAGAAAATTACTACATTGCGCAAAACTAAGTCCATTATCTATACTCTATAGTTAATTGAATGTTAGCTAATGTCTATTGACTCCCGGGATTGACTCTTGTAATAACCCATGTGTAGGCCTATAAACCTGTAATATTGGTGACCCTGACAAAAGCTAGCAAGAGCAAGCTGTGTAATTATTTTGTTTACTTGTGATAAGATACAATTTTCTTCGTAGTTATAGCCAAATTTGTTTCCTAGTAGGTGACTTAATAAAATTCCTTTAAAAAGGAATGGGCGCACAATGTGAGCTTGGTCGTGATGTGGTAAATTTCATGGTGTTTAGATTTGGTATTATTATCTCTTGCAAACCCGGTGGCACCTCATTATAGAAATCAGACCTGTCGATAGGTTGTAAGAGGGGATAGCCTTTTCCAGGCACGAATTGGGCCATATTTAAAGAAAGTTTTGCTACTTTGCAACGCAATAAAAACCTAAATGCAAAACGAAATCCTGTAGGTGGCTCCCGAGCTAGGTGGCTTAAAAAAACTAAATGCAAAATGAGGTTTTTAAAAATATTGTTTTCCAGAGTCAAGACGTTATTGTCGAATAAGTGCAGAGTAGGTTACATATGAATATTGAATGTTAGAAAGTAGCTCAAAGTACATGTGCTATACACCTGATCCTTGAACTTGTCTTTTTTAAAGACAAATTCTTGTTGTTGATGCTGTTGGGGGTATTCTTGTCGTTGTTCGTTTAGTTGCAAAAGGATATAATCGCAATTAATGTGATTTTTTTTCATTTGACCCTTTCTTTGAAACTTTAAGACAAAGGGTATGAGCTCAGAAAACTTTTCCTTTTTCTTCTGATTTGATTCTTGATTTAGATGGTCTTGTTGATATTGCTGTTCGAAAACGGGTTGGTTTTCAAGACTCGTAAAATCGGAACTCTTGAAGTTCACGGCGGGTTCTACGTTGGTGTAAGTGCAACTATCATCATTTGTGGATTGTTCGTGATTCCATTGTCTAAAAGAGTGGTAAGCAGTAAAGAATTAAGGAAGAATCAACAGTTAAAACTTGTATTTTCAGGGTGTTTTGCTAGAGCATTGCAATCAACATCATCAAAGACTTTTACAAAGACGGCCGGGAAATGGTGGTAATACATTATTCCACGATTCTGTTTCGATCTAGAAAGACCGGAGGCCGAATTACCATTTCTCAGGCTCACTCAAAGATACACACTGCAATAATTTAAAACAAAACAATAATTTATTTAAAAGTATAGTATGTGTGGTCACTGCTTGTGGTACAAAATAAATCATACAACAATCACAAGGGCGACTCTCTGAAGTAATGTCCAGTTCCAAACGAAATCATTATCACTGATTATGGCAATGATAACACTCAAAATGATGTTACATTTACAATTCATTCCTTGCTTTTCAGGAACAGTTTTATTCAATTCTGTTCCACTTTATAGACTTTAGAAGCGTATTGAATCAGTTCTCAGCTTGATGACGAGGGTCAAAATGAATCCCTCTTTCGGGATGACTGCGTACTTTCGGCGTAATCAAAAGTCTCATTCGTTCAGTGGTCGAATATATACCACCTTCGATGTAACTCTAATTTTGCTGATTCCAAGTGTTTAACTTTGTGAACACGTCGCTGTGCTAAATTCAGAGATTCACAGCACACTTAAATGCATCAAATATCTGCAAAGAGTGTTAACATCCTAACGTTTTATACCAAATGCCAATTGTTGGACTGGCACTCATACAAAATCTTTAATTAAACACATTATGTCATGCATCATGATCTTATGTAAACCTTGTCAACAGGTTACTACACATTGCAGCAGAACCTCAAGGTTTTTCCTTATGTCTTACACTGATTAATATAGATATGGGAATTTTTCAGTGCAACATACTAAAAGCATGATTATCTGGGTAGTTCCCTTATTCGCCTTTTGCACGGATCCGTGATCTTGCTAACAAAACGAGATTGTCCCTGCAAACGCATGCACAAAATGTGCATTTTTCTTTCTATCGCTTTTCTAGCAACACGCCAGACGGCTTTTGCAAAGCGTACGCGGTATTAACCCAGCAAACACAAAAACGTTTTAAAAACGTTTTAAATAAGTTATATTTTGGCTTTTGGTTTAGGTAAAAACGTTTTAATAACATTAAAATGTCGGGTTATAGAAAGGTCATGATAACGTTAAAACGTTTTGTATGAAAACACATTGCAACAATATTTTTTAATGTTTTCAAAAATGTTTTTGTAAACTATTTTTGCAAACATTTTTGCCAAATATTTTGTCAACACTTAAATAACATTATATCAAAATATTTGAACCCAGCAAACACAGAAATGTTCTTAAAATGTTTTTTCAAAACCTTTTAATAACATTTAAATGTCGGGTTATATAAAGGTCATGAAAACGTTTTTAAAACGTTATTGAAAATATTTCGGGCAAACATTTTTCGCAAAATATTTTTCAACCCCAAAATAACATTCTGTTTAGAATGTTTTGTATCAAGTTTTCAAGAATGTTTTTGGAATGTTATTAAAACGTTTTTATACCCTTTATATAACCCGACATTTAAACGTTTTCTGTAAAACATTTTTGTTTGCTGAGCAGTAGATTATCAAAAATGTTTTTAAGGTTATGAAAACGTTTTATACTCTTAATATACCCTTTATATAACCCGACATTTGAACGTTTTCTGACAACCTTTTATAACCTTTTGCGAATGATGTCGAAAACGTTTTGTGTTTGCTGGGAAATCATGCGTTTGACAGGCGTACGCACACACAGCATGCACTTTGCGAGTAGAACGTCGTTTTGAGATGACCGTTCAATCGGCGAATAGCATAACTATAGCATTAACACAGTTGTACCGTCTTCCTTTTTCTGAAAACTTTGTTTTATGTTTGACCATTGAAAACGGTGGAGATTATATACGGCTAGCCGACTAGATGACACACACATGATACAAGACAAAGTGTTAGAAAATAAAAACAAAATTCTACTTGTGCTCTCATTATGTTAAGGTTTTTTCTTACATATGGAAAAATGATGAATCGGAATTTTAAAAGATTTCAAAGCAGATTACGAGCAAAGGCTGATTGGGCTGTTCCATGCAAAAACCATTGCACTGTGGAAGATCTTGGAATAATTCCTACGTAATAATAAAGCTCAGCGATTTATAGTGCGCATGCACAACGCACTGGCACAACGCCTAGACGTTGATTCAATCCATAAACCATTAAACAACTCAGGGACCTTGCAGCTTGAGAGCGCACGCACGCCATAGACATTCCATAATTGACCTTCGCAGCCATGATCAGGTCCCCGAGTTTCGTACATGGGTTACAAAGCTACAGTTAGTAGTAAATTCCTTTTCTAGTTGAATTTCAAGCTAACCCAATTTTTCCACGAGAGCGTACTAAACCACCGCCACGGTTCGAACCCGCAATCTCTCGCACCATATTCGAACACCGTATCGATTGAGCCAATTTGACTGATAACTTAACAACCATATATTTCAAAAGTTTAAATTATTCAACCATATTCTTCCATAAAAAGTGGAACAAATTTTGGAATTCCCAACAAAATTGGCAAAATTGTCTAAATTTGGTCAAACTATGACAAATTCAACTGGATTCGATACATTTCAACAATAATATTTCCAGCTTGAATTTCCAGCAGGATTGACCATAAGAACAACTGCAATTGAGATGGCAGTGTAATATTCCACAGATAGTGCGAATTTTAAATTCATTAGCTCTAACTGCGCTTTTTTTAATTAGCTCTAATTTATGTCAGCCGGGACCGCGAAGTTGCTGTTCGTCACAATAATATGTGACCGCCCACGGCGAATGAGCCGTAAATTCCTCCACCGGTCAATTTTGTTTTATTTCGTGTTTAAAAATAAACATCATAAACGTAAAAATGGTATATCATTTGACTTCAAACGGTATCCAGAAGCGGGGTTATGGTTTGTTAAACTTTGCTCCTTCAACAAAATTATAGCTTTTTACGTTTTTACATGTGTCTCTTTTTCCACATTGCTGGCAATATATATCAAACAGTCATAATTGGCGGTCATTTCAAATCATCCCCAAGTCAACGAGGTTTAAGAAAGTTCTCTCATTGTTAATTGTTGGTTATGCATACCTGTACAAAATACAATGGCTGATAACCCACCACTTGAACAGGATTTACCAAAAGCAAACAAAGACCAGAGCTATTAAAAGTTCTATAGCCGGCCATCTAAGGTAGAAGCTTATTATCCACTTCAACAATAGGATTATTGATTAGTTTTTGACTATCAAAATGAGTCGGATGTCGGGCCAGCTTAAGTTATCGATGAATACGACCTTCGTACACATTTTACACCATAACACAGAATACAATTTAGGGAATTTACGGCTCGTTTGTGCTGCCGGGTCACATATTATAGATACCAGATTTGAGAAGTTCAGAATAATTGTCCTATATAAACAAGTGAAGTTTTATATAAAAGAGTGATTCTCTTTCCATTCTTTATAATAGTTTGATAGAAGTGGTTGGTGCTCCATCAATGGCACTGCATGCAACATATGTCTGTGTCTTGCAATCTGGCTGCTCTATGTCGTCTACTTGGCTTACATAATCTTCCTCTGGGTTGAAGTAAGTTACGTAATTTAAAATGTATACACGAAAAATGTAATGTCATCTACATGTTTTGATGTAGATGACACTGCTGATGATGCAGTGATCACAAAGATATGAGTGAATGGTAGATTGAATGTGTTGGGTGTTAAAATGTAATTTTTTGTTTTTTTTTATTTAAAATGTCATTTAGATAATTTAATGTCATTTACAAATCTAAATATGAAGCCGGTGGCAGATGAAAACTGCTGCTTATAAGCCTGATGTCCTGAGGCCTGTGCCTGAGGTTCATGTCTCACACACCGGAGGTCCTGGATCCAGGATGGGATCGAGTCTCCTACCATTATGTAACGACGGCAACACTTCGGTACACTTACCGCTTGTTAGGTCGTAATCACATGATTATTCTATAAATTGTTGTTTCACCATTACAAATAGGACGCCTACATTTTCGGAATTAGAAAATAGTTCTTGATTTATTTTTTTCCAGATCAGTGTCGAATGGAAGACAGAATTTGACGACCTTGTGTTGGAGTCACTAACAATTGCTCTTGGAATTATTGGGCTGATTATTCGAACAGCATTTTTTGCCATAGCTACTAGTGGACACTGATTGGATCACAACAATGCTCCTGTGCGTCCTCTCCAGGACGCGTGTTAATTTTTGCAATCATACGTGGCCGCAATACGCTAACCGTAACCATACTTCTAACCCTAAACCCTAACTCGAACTCGAACCCTAAGCCATAACCTTTTTGGTTCTATTGCGACCCATTTATGGTTGCAACAGAAAAAAAACTAAGGCTTAATCAGTGATCCCGACGAAAGTGTAAAAAAGTTAAAACTGTTTATAAATTAGATAAAAGTGAAGGATAAGTCATTAAAAGTGCATGTCATTAGGTATTTTGAAATGAAAAATTTGGCAGAAACCAAGGAATACAGCAGTACGGTATTGGCAAAGTTTGAAGCCTCGGGCCCATTCAAATAAATACATGTAACTTATATATTTCTCTACTTAACATGCTTAATCTACTTAAGTAGAAAAATTACAGATTCATGTAGTATGTAAACCAGCAGGGTATGTTAGTACATGTTATGGTGGACGAAATAAAATTGGCATGGAAAATCAAATTTTGCGCTTTTCCCAAAAACGTGCTAGTTGGATTCCTTGCAAAGGAAATGCCTTTCTGAAAATGTATACTTTTATGCACTTATCATTATTACTTTTTAAGATACAATACAAAACAATGTCTAAAATTTCACACGTTGAGTGATCCTTTAATTTTCAGATACAGTGACTTATTTAACCTCTGTCTTTTTTATAAATAATATGATCTTGTATAAAAAAAAATTTGCCCGGGGGCTCATAATTATTGCACAGCCCTTTAAAATGTGTTTTAAGAAATTCATGTTGGTGTATATTCTGCATAGCTTTCTGTATAAACTGTAATATAAAAATAGGGGTACGAAATCGCTAAAAAGGGGACGTTTTCTTATGAAAACTTCTCGTAATTAATTAAATGCAAAACGGGTATTTTCAAAGTTCGCCGACGGGTACACAGGAGTGTAGGGTCGGGATTGGGCCAAACTGGACTGCATTTGTTCAGACTATTAAGTTTAATAAATAAATAAGAAAATAAATACAAATAAATATCTTATATTATATCTTAAAAGTGGCTATTTCGACATTGTTCTCGTTATTTATAGTATAAAACGAATGAGACTTAAATTTGATCTTATCATTTGGCAAGCCATTCTTTGTGTTACATTAACTTGGGCTTCAATAACCATCATCCCACTCCACCTAATCTGGAAGTTTGACGATCGGTCTTGTTACCGGGTAATATGGGTATGGTGGTAATGATTAGCTTACCCCTCTCCTACTGAGCCTAGCAAACATAGAACGTTTTCAGAAATATGTCAATGTATAGATATGTCAAACAATACTTTTTTCTGAATCCATATGACAAGAGGAGTATTTTGGTGTGGTTTTCAACAAGATACAAGCATATTTTGAATTTGACCTCTGTACAACTTTGATGACCTTTTCCCGCCATGGCAAGAAATGATTTTTTGGCCCTTGCTTCAAAGTTAAGCATACCAAGCGTCTGTACTATGTCTGTGCTTTCCTGGAAAAAATGCACAATAGGTGTTATGTGGCACCATTCTGCAGCACTAGCACATGGCAACTTAATTACTTAAGCAAAATATTTTTTATGAAATATGATCTTCATCCGTGACGTTGTCTTTTTAAAGATAGTTCTTGTTTTTCTTTGTCTTCGTTGCACGATTTCCGGGTCAGTGAACAATCTCTGATATTAACTTGAACTTGTCATATCTGAGTGAACCAGTCACGTACACTGATCATCGAAATGCGCCATTTTAGCACGGAATACTTCAGAAACGAGACATTAAGGTAAGATATTTAGATCAATCTCCAGATTATTTGTAAATCAAAAAAATAATTGCACGAAGCTACGAGATGTATAATTTATAGGAGGGGGGGGGGCTTAATATAAGTCCTACGACTGAAACCGGTAGGGTTATGCTCATGTCCATGATTTGATGTTCAAGACCACTTTAATACTTTCCATACTTGTCACTTCAAAATAAAGATACTAATAATAAGGCCACATAAAATTAAAAATTCGTTTCGCGTCACCACCACCTTTTGGTAAAGTGAGGAGGGGGTCTTTTTTAATTGTTTAGTTTTGTTTTTGCTAAATTCACCAATAGGCCTGCAGTAGTGCATTGACATTGCTAATAGGGAAATTCCACACGAAAGTGGATATGAGAAAAAAATTGAAAAATACTTAAACCTTAGAAACTAAAAGGGCTACAATGGCACATTTGGTATCACATGAAAGAGTTCAACGTGCTCCTTAATTTAAAATATGTTTACAATGAAATTTCTTTTAAAAAATCTGTGTTTTGGCCAAGTTTTGTGATTTTTTAAAGAAAAACTGCTTTACTTTGGATCCAATTTACACATCCTCATTAAGATTTTATTACAGGCTTGTTCAAAATTGTTCAATGAGGGTTGAAAGTTTTATACTGTGTGGTGTTTTTCATGTTTTTTGTTTTTATTATGTATTTTATTATGCGCTATAATTTAGTAAATCCGTTGTCCTTCCGTTACCATGGCTAATCCACTTAAGGCATTTTATTTATAATACCGAAACACATAATTTCAAATGAAAAGTGATATAGTGTAGCTAACACTCAAAGGATTGTGATTTCCACCTTGGAAATAATGTTGCCTTACACAATTTACACAATTTATGCAAAACACATTTAGACAAAAAAATTTATACCGTACTTCCATTACCAACCTCATTAATATTCATATTTCTGCGGGGAAAAGATGTGGAATTTGAAGGTAGCATTGTAGTAATGAAATGGCAACACATTTGTTTGCTGTATCTAACATGTCTAATAAAGGTGTTTGTGATTCCAAATTCTGAAATGTTGTTTATTGAGTGCAAATGTCCTTCCGTTACAGTGGAATTACCCAACAGTTTTCAGCACCAGCGACGAGGCCCTTTTTATTTTAAGATTATGAAGGTCTGGACCCCTGAGAGTTCCACAAAAATACTAAATAATAAGAGTGATTGATTCTGACTAACATGACTCATAAACTTGTTTATCAGCATTAACATTCTATTAAAGTATTAAAAACTTAAAAGGGAAGCGGACGTGAAACGAATTATTTATTTGGCATAATAATAATAATTTGATATCTATTATGTTCTAATAATAAAGTTGTATTATTAATGTTAAAAAACCTAAATGCGCAAAGATATGTGATATTGTAAATTAGACCAGTTGGGTCAAACAAAAATGCGTCAGGATACTTGTTTTCTTGTTAAAAGCTTTTCGAATCATTTATCAAAAAGTCTTAGGGAGGACTTTATATATACCTGAGACGAATATATATTCGTCTCAGATATATACACTAACCACCAACACTATTTAGTATTTGGACACTTTGCATCATCATATGGAAAGGTTTCTATACAAAAACGATTCTCTTATAAACCATCATGCGCACAGTTTCCACCTCGGTACACCTCAGCACACATTTTCGTCCATAAGCTTCCAAGCGGAGAACAACAAGCAGTGAATGTCTCCGCCACAGTCTTTGATTACACTATATGGTTGAGTGCATAGCAATGTAAGACCCGTGGAGCTTCTAGCTGAAAAATTGGCCTCTTTGATTGGTTTTTGTCGAAACCTCCAGTGTTCCCTTCATCCAATCAGAATATTTTTTATATCAAAGCTAACACTTCCCCCAAAAACACTTTTTGTCATTAAGTCAACAGATAACGCAATTCAATGTTATAGCAAGGCGAATGTGGAAAATCTATCGAAAACTACCTATCCAAGCACATTTTTTGACCAAAATGTAGGTTTTAAAAGTCATGAAACCTCACGTGTTCCTTACAATATTTGTCAAATTTTATGTCATGAAATGAAAAAGCACACTTATATTGTCCATATACTAGAGTCACTAGAATGAACAATGGTCAATTCTCTTTAAATTGCAAATCTTGTGCAAAAAGTTACTATTTTCGCCAGTTTTGTCATACGGCTGTAAATTCAATTACCTATGACTTTGAAAAAAGAGCGCTTAAATTGATATGAGCTAGCAATCAACCATCTAATCAGTCAAACAATCGTCTTATAAATGAATAGGTTAAAATAATCGGCAATAAATCGATTTTAATCGATTGATTGATATTGATTAATCGACTTAAAAGTATAAAGCCCAGTGTATTTATCACATCATCAATCATTTAACCAAGCACAAATCAATACATCAATCAATCAAGTTAACCAAGTAAGCGTTCAATTACCTAATCGATTAGGTATAAATAAATCAACACACCAATCAATAAATAACCTATTCTATCAATCAAGTAAGTAATCAAGCATCAATTAGTCAATTAATCCCAATTATCAATTAACCAATTAAGTACCAATCAGTTAATAAATCTAGTATTAATCGATCAATTGATATCAAGTAATCAATCAAACAATCAATTCGTTATAAATAACATGGTATTTTGAATCAATCAAACAACCAAGTTCGAATTACTTTATAAACTCAGGAAAAATCAATCAATCAATCAATTATGGATCACTTATTGTATAAGATAATGAATTACCGATTTACAAATCTAGTATCTCATAATCAATAAATTAAGTATAAATCCCAGGGTATTTATCAATACACCAATAAATCAATAAATATATTATTCCAAAATCTATCAATCAATCAAGTTATCAATCAAGTAAGCAATATCTAATGATCAATTCCAGGGTATTTAATCAATCAAATCAATTGAACAATCAAGTATCAATCAATCAGTAAATTAATCAATCAATCGAGTAATCAATATCAAGTAATTAATCAAGTATTCAATCCCATTTATTAATTACCAAATCAAGTATCAATCAGTCTAAAAATTAGATATTGATTGATAAATATCAAGAAATCAATCAACCAATCAATTAGTCTTTTTATAAGCAATAAGTATTACTTTTATCAGGGTATTTTGAATCAATCAAACAATTAACTTTGAATTAATCTATAAACCCAGCACTCAATCAGTTATGTATCATCCATGTATATTATCAATCAATGAACATTAACCAATCAAGTATCAAATAATCAATTTTTCGAGCAAGTAAGCAAACAAACAAACAAGTAAATAGGTAGGCAAGCAATAGCTCGATTATAGTATCTATTTTAGGAATCAATCACGTTCTCAGTTACAATGGGCTTTGCCCCAAAAAAATCCCTACCTACCTACCCTATTTTTTTATGTTACGCCAATCAATCAATGTCTTGTGCAAAATATATTTTGCGCTGGACGGTATATTTATAACAGGAATTTGGAAAACCATTTTGATACTACTTAGGCCTATATGTGCTGCAGAATTTTTTTTTTTATATTTTGTTCATTAGTTCAAGGGCATTTAAATGAATTTTATTATTTGGATATTTTCAAGTATGTATAATGTCACAACTGATCACATACCAATTCCATTAGTAATCGCGTCGCACACAATAGTTAGTATTACTTCCTTCTTTCGGTACGTGCTCCTTTCTCATTGCTTGCATTCAATTTGACAACAACAATCCGTTTTACGTTTAAATGTTTTTACAGGGTTGAGTTGAAATGATACTTGCCAGTATTTCAATCATTAAAAATTGCAGGATATGATAGACTTGTATGTTGTCTAATGAAAGGTTTATGAATGTACCTTTTTTAGTTTGCAAAACCAGATCATTTCATGTGACCTCTCCATAATAGTTTTGAAAATCATTCTATACGATACATGAAAGTGGTTTTCATTTGCATAAAGTACCTTAAAGCATCGTAGGCCTATATCATAGAAAGTTAACAAATCATTTCTAATTATTGGACATGAAGCTGCTTTGGTATTTATAGCGAGTACTAGATTATAATACTAGGCAATCCTGCATACCAGACACTATGCAAGAATTACAGATCATTCCAATAAGTTGATTAACTTTGTTCCATAGGTGCTGTGCTTTTCCACAAGATGCTGTGCAATAAAAGATTGCTCGCCCCTCTTGCCTGCCAAATATCATATCAATTTGTAAGCACTCTTGAGCAAAGTCATAGTTCATTGAATTTATAACCGTATGACAAAACAGGCGAAATCGGTAACTTTTTGCAAAAGATTGGCAATTTAAAGAGAATTGGCCATTGCTCATTCTAATATATGGATAATATGAGTGTGCTCTTTCATTTAATGACATAAAATTGGAAAAAATATTATAAGGAACACTTGAGGTTTTAAGTTTTAAAATCTACATTTTGGTCAAAAAGTCTGCTTGAATAGGTCGTTTTCAACATATTTTTCACATTCGCGTTGCTATAAAAATTGAATTCGTCATCTTTTGACTAATGACAAAGAGTGTTTTTAGGGGGAAGTGTTAGCTTTCGTTCGATATTTAAAATAAAACTTCAGACGGCTATTTTCCACTAGATCTCACACAGCTCTTAAAATGCTATGCATTCAACCGTGTATAACACAGACTGCGTGGAAACTAGACTCAGTCACTCTCGCTGTTGTGTGTACCCCCCCGTTTTTTGGATCCCAATTTGCAAACCTTACATGGTCCAGATATAGGGTGTATCAAAATGATTGGTACCCATCGATATCCAGTTAACATGGCCAAAACACCCATATCAAAATGCGGCATATAACACCCATATGTAGATGTGTGTAATAAAAGGTCATCAATCTATCAATTGTATTCATTTCAAGAGGATCTAATGTTTAATTTTGAAGAAGCAGGTGTCCATTAGACGACAAACCTGAAGCGTACCAATCACTTTGATTAATCACCCAGTATATAAATTTCGAGCGAAGCCAGCAGGAAAATTTGCATATTTCCGTGTATATTGTTACTCTAAGCCTATTTAGAGAGTCTTATTCAAAAGGCGCCCCAAGAATATGTGCCAAAAAGTGCAGCCCCTCTTTCGGCTGACCAAAATATTCTTGCCCCCCCATTTGTACCCTCCCCCAGAGCTCATAATATTTGTTGTGATAACCGCATAGTGCCGAATAGTGGTGTCCGCCGGATCACATAATCTTTGTTTAATTCTGTCTATAGTGGGCGCTTTTAACGTCTTTTTACCGCCGATTTTGCCTAATTCGCTACTCCAACGCACTCAGCATATCGCGTTAAGTATATATTTAACCGCCGCTGTTTATATTATTGTGTAAATCGACATTACGTAAAAAGGACGACAATTTGAACGCAATTATCTTTAAATTTCATTATTCATGTTATTGAAGTTTGATCTCCTTTGTCATCATGTAGGTTGAAAAAAAAACAAGTTTCCAATTGGTGGTGTCAACATGGCAAGCAACTATGATAATATGATGCAGACATCAGTAGGTGTAATACAGCAACACGAGAACCAGGAAGGTAAGTTATCGGCTGCTTATACATGCAACTCATATGATAATCTGATGCAGACATCAGTAGGTGTTGTACAGCAATATGAGAACCAGGAAGGTAAGTTATCGGCAGATTTTATGCAACGCAAATTTTAATCTGATGCAGTAATATGAGAACCAGAAAGTTTTTCGATATCGTTGTCCGGTATCGTTACAGCAAATACAACACTGCAGCAGGCGGTAGTGTAAAATACTAAATCAATACTACGCCGGAGTATAATAGCTCATGCATGCAGCCAATAGTCGTCGTGAACGCATCGCATCAAGTACGGAATAATTTATACTATAAGCCCTCGCCCATCCACATTTCGATTTGGATTTGGAAGATACCTTCTCTTAAATAACAGTATTGCGAACCACCAGCATCCATGGTTCGATGTAGAGAGTCTTTCCTATTCAGAGGAAATATTGCAATTACACACCTTATTGCCTTTTAACAATAACCAATGACACTAGCACGTATTGTGACCATCCATCTCAAACCGCTCGTAAAGTCGGCAAATTGTCAAGCACCAATCTTTAATCCTATTGTTGAAGAGGATAATAAGCTTATACTTATGTATAGCATTAGTAAAAAGCGTAAGTCTTTGTTTGCTTTGGCTAAATCCTTTTCAAGTGGTGGGATAACCACCAATTAACAATGAGAGGACATTCCTGAACCTCGTTCAGTTGGGGATGATTTGAAGTGACCGCCAATTATGACCATAATTGATATTTAATACCAGCAATGTGGAAAAAAGAAATAATGTAGTGCCAAAATAATGTACCATTTTACGGAAGGAGCAAAGTTTAACAAGTTATAACTCCGCTTCTGCAGTAAGAATGTTAGCGGCGAATGTCAGGTTATTATTTCCCAGTCTTAAAAAAAAAATGCAGGCAGAGGTGGGAATCGATCTCGGTACCTCCCGGTTAAAAAGCACTGTGCAAGACCACTAAACCAACTAAATATCTGTTGTGAGATGCTTGACATTAATCTTTGGTATTGCTTAATGGAACAAATCGCGGAATTAAATCAGTAATAAAAGAAGTAGATTCTTATTTAGCGGTCTAATTGGATAAAAGGGGAGATATTTGTCCCTGCTTTAAAGAAAATATAGGTTAGAAAATTATCAAATAAATTTAAATTAAAAATTGAGATTTTATATTTCTTTCTTTCACGAAGTGGCATTATCACAGACAAACACCGTATAAGCTAAAAACTCGACCCTCATCACTAGATGCTGTCATATAGCTCAGTGGTAGAGCATCAGACTGCTAATGTCAATATCGTTGGTTCGAGTCCTCCTGCCAGCAATGGTTATATTTATGATTTAATGCTACGCTACAATTTGTGCAATTTTTTTCGTTTATTTATTTATTTATTTATTTATTTATTTATTTATTTATGTTTATTTATGTAAATAATTTGATATATTTGAAAGATGTATTTGAGCAATTAAAATTTTGATTTTATAATCCTATGGGGTCATTTTGAACCCCCACCTCTCCCAAATTGCCAAACGCACAACACCTATAAGTTTGCATCATACATAATAATCAGTACGTCCATGTCAGCATCATAAAAAAAAACATTCTATGTACATGTATACCTGACGCCGGCAACTAGACTAATATAAAAAAAATAGTATCACATCTTTCCTGCTCAATCAAAATAATACATGGTTTTTTATGGTTGGGATTAGTGTCCGATCTCTGTAATGTAATGTAAATGAAGCATATTGATATGCAGGAAGAATCGATCAGGGCACTAGCTTTATTGTCCTATGAGATGTAGGGCCTAGTAGTGCGAACTGCCCAAACTGATTGTTCATTTAGTATCATAATCTATTAGGGAAAGATAAACACTATTCAAAATATCAATAGACAAGAAGAAAGGGATTTAGAGACTTGTAATTGAGTCATGCATGATTTAACAGAAGGTTCTTTCCAAAACCCAAACGTAATGCATATATAATCCGTAGACTAGGTTCAGCTATTTGCCGTACTCGGGTACGACCAAGACAGAAACAGCTTTGCTATGTAAAATAATGATAACGCCGCCCTCTGTAGTCAACATGATACAAAGGGCGCGGACGGTATATAGTTTATTGCTATGCTATTCATCATTATGCGGTAATCCATTTGTAGTTTCAAAGTATATTGAAGTAAGGAGATTCATTATAAAGATCTTCATTAATTTTGTCGAATCCCCTAGTTCAAGGCACTTCGTCATTGTTTCAAAGCCTTTACCGCTGCGTCGCCGCAATGTTATTAAAATAAGAATACTGCTTATGTTTATCAATTGCTATAAAAGATTCCTTAATTTCAACTTCGTGTTATTAACAGATCAAGTTGCAGTTGGGAGTTCATCTCCAACGACTCTCGTGCCAGCATCTATTCATGGCGAGAAGGTCAGCGTGATAGAACAACAGACGATTGTCAAAGGAGACCAGAAGATCTTGCAAGTTTCAGGAGACAATTATCAAGCGCAAAATATGAATGTGTTTGTTGGGGATAAAGGAAAAGGTAAGGACGAAGCACTCATTTCATCAGATGACGCTTTATGGTACCTAAATCTGTACCATCACTTGTTATTTGCAAGCAAATGATCTGCCATGATGTGTCCTGTAAGGTTGGCGCTCAGGAGAACGATTCTGATATCGTTATAAACAGCAGCGTTGTAATCTTCATGAAAATAAATGGTGTTATACGAGACAATTAGCTTATTACGAGGTTGTTCCTGTTTAAAAATAGTGAAGGTGAAAATTAAAGCGTACGAACAAGTTCTTTGAATATACTTGACCTCTCAATGTGGCGAGTTGGGGTTGAGAATGGCTCAGAGGACACAAGTCGAAGGCTATATCAACAGGACGTGCTCTTCTTGTATAGCTGTATGAATCATATTATTCTTTAATCATCCTTGATAGCTCTTAATGTTTAGGTTCTTTCTCATATTTTATTCCCGATGCAGGAAGTCCTGTATTCAATTTAGAAATGGTGAGAATGCAATTAATGGAAGAATACCGTGAAACCAAGGGCAAAGTACCGCTGCTACCTGGTATGCCAGAAGAGTTTGCCAACATGGAGGACATCTTTGTCGACCTGGAAATCATCGAAGATGACAAGAAACCATCTGGAGTCATATGTAAAGAACTTAACTCGTACGGTGATCTTGTATGTATTAAAAGAAAGAGCGGAAGAAGTAAACCAGAAAAATTAGTGAAACGCATCCTAGTAAGGGGAAAGCCAGGGGTTGGAAAGTCAACCACTATATCTAAACTAGCATATGATTGGGCATGTAATAAACAAGACTCACCTATGTCAAAGTTTGACTTAGTGTTTGTTATCACAGTAAATGAGATTGATACCGACACAGATCTGATTGGTGTCATTCAAGATCAGTTACTACCTAAGATTTCAAGACAGAGTCTTGAAGAACTTTTCCAATCTAATGCTAGTTCAGTGGCCATTTTGTTTGATGGATACGACGAGGCTGCCAGGCATTTTGACCAGTGTAAAGATATTAGAAATGTGTTGTGCAGCAAATGGTTGGCTGGAGCGTGTGTAATTGTGACCACTCGGTCCAATCAAGTAGGCAAATTTTGTCAACAATATGGCCCGTATCTTCAAGTTGAAATTAAAGGTTTCTCTTTGAATGCTCAAAGAAAGTATGTGAATAAGTTCCTACGATTTAGGAAAACAGATGATGACGATGGTGATGAAGACCATGAAGAAGATCGTGATAATGCTGCTGCTGCTGCTGCTGCTGCTGCTACTGCTGCTGCCACTGCCGCTGCTGCTGCTGCTGCTGCTGCTGATGATGATGATGATGATGATGATGATGATGATGATGATGATGATGATGTTGAAGCCTTTCTAGATAGGATTAATGATTCACGATCACTTCGGGAACTCTCCGCCATTCCTATCATTTTATCCATGCTGTGTTTGCTTTGGACAACAGATGCAAAACTACCTATCAGTATAACAGCACTCTACAAAGATGTGCTCATGCACCTAGCAAAACATAAACACACAAAAAATGCAGCAGATGATCTTGATGAGTCAATCATTCATGATTGGATTGACAGCGTGTTATCCCATATTGGCGAAATAGCTATTATAGGATTGTTTGATGATAGATTAGTATTTAAAGCGAATGAATTTGAGAATCAGCATCTTGAAGATGCTTGTGAGCTGGGCGTAATAGTCAATGAAAGAAAACGATCTGGTCCTAACTTCACAATCATTGCAACATTTTTACACAAAACATTTCAAGAATTATGTGCGGCTTTACACATGGCAAAGTTATTCGATAGAGATAGGGAGTCATTCGTGAGGTATTTAGGACGGATTACAAATGTAGAAACCGTTCTTCAAATGGAGATGTTTTTAAGGTTTGCTTGTGGGTTGAGTGTAAAGACAGCTGAGGTCATCCTGCAGCATGTTGTACAACTAATGCAGCGCGAGCAGCAAAGGAGTGAAACCATAAGTATTTATGTAAATAGGTATCAACAAATCCCTCTTTTTCTACTCTATGAGGCTGAAATTAATACACAAACAGAAAGCTGTGGCAATCTACATGCGTCCATGAAGCCTCTGTATAATTGTGTGTGTTCCGGGAACCCTAAGGATGGATCGGAAGAGTTTCATGAAGTACTGAATTACTATATGAACACACAAGGATATACCTGGTTAGATGATGTTGTCATAATTGAAATACACCTGGGTGAGTATGCAGTCATCACATCAATAGCAGAGTTTCTTTGTTCTATGTCCACTGTATCCGATGTGCGCTTTTATGCTATTAGTCAATTTAAGTTGGCACCGTTTCTTGATTTACTCATAGAACGACACTTTGCTCCTGCTTCACTTTCAGAATTGTATTTTCAAGGGATTTGTTCTGATGCCAAGTCATTTTGTTTGTTTCTGTCGTCCTTACCGTGTCTAGAAAAATTGAATTTTCATGACGTTTCAATAAATGGCGAGTTTTCTGGTGATGTATCACTGCTGATGTTACGAGAGTTACAAATGACAGGTCCAGACAAAAAATACTTTCGAAAACCTTTTTTTCGTAAGGAGTACTTCTTTTCTTCACCGAATGTGTTTTTCAATCTCTTTTCTTCCCTACCCTCTCACTACACTGAAATTATTAGACGTACCTATACGTGGTGTCATAGACTGGACAGTAAATGGTGTTGTGCTGCATGGTAGCATCTCCTACCCATCTCTTCAGGACCTGTACATTGAAGGGTCCCATCCTTATAGTGTTGGTAAAGCAATACTTAGTAGCCTTTCACATGAAGCTGATTTATTTGATTCACAAAATCTGAACCAATCTCATGAGAGTCAAGAAGCGTTTCCTGCCAAACCTTGTTTACCATTGAACTCAATATATATCAAGAACATTGAGTTTAATGATGCGTGCAAGTTAGGTAAGGCAATGAAGTACATGCCCCATTTAAGACGTTTAGCTTTACCATGCTTAACAGGTTTCGGAGAAGACGGTGGTATGGAGCCAGATGACTGGGAGAAGGTGTTCGATAGGTTTGCTGAAGCATTGAAAAATATGCAGAGATGCCAATGTAAGACCATGGGTGATTCTGATACAATGTTAGACCCAGAAAGTGTTCACGGTGTACAGATTGAAGAGCTAGATTTAACAGGGAATAGAATAGGTCACTCAATGGGAAACTTTGTCCGTGCCTATGGATATATGCCAAACCTGAAATGTTTGAAATTAGGCAAAGGTGACTTCTATTCCAATACAACCGTACGTTTAGAACCTAGACATTGTGATATTCTATTTGATGGTTTCATTGAGGCAGGTAAACGAAGCAAGAGTGGATTACCACTAGAAGTCCTGGACCTATCAAGGAATAGGTTAGGTGATTCGGTGAGAAAACTTGCCCTCTCATACATGTACATGACGCATCTTAAATCGCTAAGATTATATGAATCGGATATGCGTCCATTCCAGTGTGTTGTCTTATTCGAGTCTTTCATTGCAGCAGCAGGCAAGATAACAGAATCGGGATTACCTTTAGAAGTTTTCGACATATCACACAACACATTAGGAGATTCAGTGCGTACTCTTGCTGATGCATTCATGTACATGACGCGTTTAAGATTACTTGAAATTGGATTTTTGGAGCTAAATCCATCTCAGTGTACTGTATTATTTGATGCCTTCATAGCAGTAGGCAAGGCAAGTCAATGTGGTTTAGCCTTGGAAGTGTTGAACCTATCATGCAACGTAATAGGTGATTCTGTGGGTAAACTTGCTCAAGCATATACTTATATGCCACGTTTGAGGTCACTTGACTTAGGGTATACGAAACTGAATCCATTCCAATGTGCCGTGTTACTTGATGGGTTTACTACAGCGGGTAAACTGTTAGCACAACAAGAAACCACAAGCAGTCATAGGCTTACTGATACCCAAAGTCCATCATCTTGTGGTTTGAAGATGGAAACATTGAGATTAGGAGGTAATGAAATCGGTCAATCCGTTGACAAGTTATGTGAGGCAATCGGATACATGCCCAATCTGATAGAACTAATTGTATATGTATATAGACATGAGGCAAAGAGAATGATTCAAACTGTTCTTCAACAAAGAAATAACCACTTTAAAGTAGGAGAATTCCGCTTAACCACAAACCAGGCAAACCCGCTATGGTAGAAGGGATTGGGACCCGGGATTGGGACATGCGCAGATTTGATTTTATTTGACCAGCATTAAAAAGAAATACACTGTTAAAAATGAATTTAGTTTTACAGAGACCGTTAAGGAAAATAACGGTGACAATAACACAGGATATTCACAAATTCTGGAAATTCACAACAATTTCCCCTTTTCTTTGTTAAAGTACGAGCTAAGACACTTATTTTTACGGATTCACTGTATATAATCAACAGCTATTTTATTTTTGCAAATACTAATGCTGGAAAATCTGCTGCCAGCTAAGTCACCGTTATTCAAATTTACGGCTACCTAGCCGGCAGCAAAATTTTCAGGGAATTTTCGAAAAAGGCCGTTGATTAACAGGGAATCCGTAGAATTATTTTAGCCTGTAGTTTAACAATGAAAGAGGAAAATGGCTGTGAATTTACAGAATTTTTGAATCATACGGAAAGGTTTCTAAACAAAAACGATTCTCTTATAAACCATCTACGCACAGTTTCCACCTCGATACACCAGAGCACACATTTTCGTCCAAGAGCTTCCAAGCAGAGAACAGCAAGCAGTGAATTGTCTCCACACAGTCTTTGATTACACCACACAGTTGAGTCCATAGCATTGTATGAGCTGTGGATCTTTTAGCTGGAAAATGGGCCTCTGTAATTGGTTTTTGTCTAACGAAAGCTAACACTTCCCCCTAAAAACACTTTTCGTCATTAGGTCAACAGATAACGCAATTAAATGTTACTTATAGCAAGGCGAATTTGGTAAATCTGTTGAAAACTACCTAGCCAAGCACATTTTTGACCAAAATGTAGGTTTTAAAAGTCAAACCTCCAATGTTCCTTACTATATTTTTCAAATTTTATGTCATTAAATGAAAAAGCACACTTATATTAACCATACACTAGCGTCATTAGAATGCACTATGTCCAATTCTCTTTAAATTGCAAATCTTGTGCAAAAAGTTACTATTTTCGCCGGTTTTGTCATACGGTTGTAAATTCAATGACTATGACTTTGCTAAAGAGCGCTGTCAAATTGATATGTTACCGTGTTATTTTCCCCATTATATTCCTTTATGGGCTCTGTAAAACTGCATTCATTTTTAACAGTGTATGTTATGCCCGAGTCACGCGATTATGCAGATTGGTCGGCGAATGAGGTACAGACGTAATGATGATGTGATTCAATTATCAGATCCTGGTTTCATGTTTACGCCGTAAACTGCTCTATATCGGGCAATGGTGTAATGGATTTGTATCTATATTATGTGAGGCAATATAATAAGCTTAATCTCAACAACTCTTTTCCACATAATGTGAGCAGCTGATACAAGATGAAATATTAATAGAATTGTCACTTAAGATTTCGAATTCACAATACCGTATATACAATTAATAAAATCATGTAACCGATTCTGTCTGTAAATTTGGTGAACTAAACTGTAATTTGAACTGAACGGAAAATGTCAGTGTCAAAACGGGTTCTTTCAATGCTGTGTCAAAATGATGTGCCCATTTCGAAGATAGGTAATCTTTATGCATAATGATCCATATCACCACTTTCGCATATTGCCATGTAGCCACCAAAGTAAGCACAATAAACAAAGTAATGCCAAAGTAATGGTCAATTAACGGTTTCAAAAATCAACGTTAACACTAAAATAAAAATATATACAAACTTATTACGAAGATGTAATAATTGTATCAAGCATAGTATTTAACAGTTGCATAGTGTTGTTGTTTTTCATTTAAATACAACACGAATGCAATGTACTTAATGTTCAGGGTACGATAAAAAGTTCCATTGGTGCCTCTTCGGGCACCGATAGCGCTATAGGACAAAAACGATGTTGTGCTTTTGGGGTGGGCTAAAAATGTCGCTTACGTGTCTCCTTTGCTCTTGAAAAACATGGACGGTACAATACGACGTATTTGCAATAATTTTTTGGGTAACCACTGGTAGCGAGTAAATACTAACTGACTGATTCCAGTCACTCTCAACACTAATGCTTAAATCTGGATGTAAGACGATCAAAATAAGATGGATAAGAAGTATTGTGTTGAGTAAAAGTCATGCTATGTGATCAACAAGAAATGGTTCTCATTACTATATTATTATTAGACATGAGGCAAAGAGAATGATTCAAACTGTTCTTCAACAAAGAAATAACCACTTTAAAGTAGGAGAATTCCGCTTAACCACAAACCAGGCAAACCCGCTATGGTAGAAGGGGATTGGGACCCGGGATTGGGACATGCGCAGATTTGATTTTATTTGACCAGCATTAAAAAGAAATACACTGTTAAAAATGAATTTAGTTTTACAGAGACCGTTAAGGAAAATAACGGTGACAATAACACAGGATATTCACAAATTCTGGAAATTCACAACAATTTCCCTTTTCTTTGTTAAAGTACGAGCTAAGACACTTATTTTTACGGATTCACTGTATATAATCAACAGCTATTTTATTTTTGCAAATACTAATGCTGGAAAATCTGCTGCCAGCTAAGTCACCGTTATTCAAATTTACGGCTACCTAGCCGGCAGCAAAATTTTCAGGAAATTTTAGAAAAAAGGCCGTTGATTAACAGGGAATCCGTAGAATTATTTTAGCCTGTAGTTTAACAATGAAAGAGGAAAATGGCTGTGAATTTACAGAATTTTTGAATCATACGGAAAGGTTTCTAAACAAAAACGATTCTCTTATAAACCATCTACGCACAGTTTCCACCTCGATACACCAGAGCACACATTTTCGTCCAAGAGCTTCCAAGCAGAGAACAGCAAGCAGTGAATTGTCTCCACACAGTCTTTGATTACACCACACAGTTGAGTCCATAGCATTGTATGAGCTGTGGATCTTTTAGCTGGAAAATGGGCCTCTGTAATTGGTTTTTGTCTAACGAAAGCTAACACTTCCCCTAAAACACTTTTCGTCATTAGGTCAACAGATAACGCAATTAAATGTTACTTATAGCAAGGCGAATTTGGTAAATCTGTTGAAAACTACCTAGCCAAGCACATTTTTTGACCAAAATGTAGGTTTTAAAAGTCAAACCTCCAATGTTCCTTACTATATTTTTCAAATTTTATGTCATTAAATGAAAAAGCACACTTATATTAACCATACACTAGCGTCATTAGAATGCACTATGTCCAATTCTCTTTAAATTGCAAATCTTGTGCAAAAAGTTACTATTTTCGCCGGTTTTGTCATACGGTTGTAAATTCAATGACTATGACTTTGCTAAAGAGCGCTGTCAAATTGATATGTTACCGTGTTATTTTCCCATTATATTCCTTTATGGGCTCTGTAAAACTGCATTCATTTTTAACAGTGTATGTTATGCCCGAGTCACGCGATTATGCAGATTGGTCGGCGAATGAGGTACAGACGTAATGATGATGTGATTCAATTATCAGATCCTGGTTTCATGTTTACGCCGTAAACTGCTCTATATCGGGCAATGGTGTAATGGATTTGTATCTATATTATGTGAGGCAATATAATAAGCTTAATCTCAACAACTCTTTTCCACATAATGTGAGCAGCTGATACAAGATGAAATATTAATAGAATTGTCACTTAAGATTTCGAATTCACAATACCGTATATACAATTAATAAAATCATGTAACCGATTCTGTCTGTAAATTTGGTGAACTAAACTGTAATTTGAACTGAACGGAAAATGTCAGTGTCAAAACGGGTTCTTTCAATGCTGTGTCAAAATGATGTGCCCATTTCGAAGATAGGTAATCTTTATGCATAATGATCCATATCACCACTTTCGCATATTGCCATGTAGCCACCAAAGTAAGCACAATAAACAAAGTAATGCCAAAGTAATGGTCAATTAACGGTTTCAAAAATCAACGTTAACACTAACATAAAAATATATACAAACTTATTACGAAGATGTAATAATTGTATCAAGCATAGTATTTAACAGTTGCATAGTGTTGTTGTTTTTCATTTAAATACAACACGAATGCAATGTACTTAATGTTCAGGGTACGATAAAAAGTTCCATTGGTGCCTCTTCGGGCACCGATAGCGCTATAGGACAAAAACGATGTTGTGCTTTTGGGGTGGGCTAAAAATGTCGATTACGTGTCTCCTTTGCTCTTGAAAAACATGGACGGTACAATACGACGTATTTGCAATAATTTTTTGGGTAACCACTGGTAGCGAGTAAATACTAACTGACTGATTCCAGTCACTCTCAACACTAATGCTTAAATCTGGATGTAAGACGATCAAAATAAGATGGATAAGAAGTATTGTGTTGAGTAAAAGTCATGCTATGTGATCAACAAGAAATGGTTCTCATTACTATATTATTATATATTTTCCTTTAGACCGTGTTACACTGTACTTTGTTGTGATTATAATGTATTTATATAAAGTTAATGTATTTAATTTTCCATATCTCTCTGTAATGTATTTGTTTATCTCTGGGCCAAACTGGATAACAGACTGAGTTTGTTTCTCCGTAAATAAGCTTTAATAAACAAATAGATAAACAAAATAATTGTAAATGTGTTTTGTTTATTGGAGTATGTGGAGGTGTGGGTGTGCGTTTTACTTCCTAAGTTGGATAATGAATTCTTAATTTGCCAAACTCAATTTCTCTCTACTTAATATATTGACAAAAAAGATAAAAAAGAGGATGATAAAACCATTCCTTTAAAAGAATGATATGACTTTTACAGGGCCAAAGGACCAGATGGGCCAGTCCTAGGGCCCAAGATCAGGGGCCCTACATTTCGGAAGATAAAACAATTAAAAAGGGAAAAGGGAAAGTGGAAAAATATTGCTATCTAGAAACTATTCTTTATATGAATTTATCATCACAGGGCAATCAATTTCATGCAATTTTTGATGTTTTGAACTTTTATGCATGTAGAGCACAGGGTTTAACCTTTGACCTTTTTTTCGCTCAAAGCTATAAGTCGTAGGTCAAAATATACATTTTCTGAATCCTTATAACCAGAGAAATAATTTCGTATAGGCTTAAGGGGGTGCTACACCCCTCGATAAATTTGTGTATATTTTTTGCATTTTTCTCAAAAACTAATAAAACAGTGGTAATAAAAGTTATGTATATTATAGGGGCAAGAAATCCAATTACTACATTGGAATTTTAGTGACCCAAGACAAGCGGTTCGTTATTTATGATAAGAAATAAGGTACCGCTAGGATGTACCTCATTTAGTCATATATACTAAACCGCTTGTCTTGAGTCACTGAAATTTCAGTGTAATAATTGGATTCCTTGCCCCAATAAAATACATAACTTTTGTTACCAGTGTGTTATTATTTTTTGAGAAAAATGCAAAAATAGTCACATGTTTAACACAGGGGTGTAGTACCCCCTTAAATAAAATTTTAGTGGGATTGAATTTTGATCATACATATTTAGCTTTGACCAAATACTTCTCGAATTGTCCAAGCGAGACGATTTTTATACCCAAAGAAATACTATTTTTGGCATCAGCCAAAGATAAATAATTAGCCCAAAATATTAATTTGAAAATATCCAAAACATAATTGGCAAAACCATCGAATCTGTCTGACTAACTAGGTTGAAGGTACAAAGGTTGCACTATTTAACCATGATAACATAATTTTATTTATACCAACGCCTGCAACGCGTCATAATTTCATAGGCACACGGAAGAGGTGGACATCTTTTTCAATCTAGTTATGCCAAACCAGACGGAGGCTACAAGATATACCATTCCATGTAAGTATCATTTAGTTTGGATCTCATATCAGACCATTTGATGAAGACGGGCTGAAATCACGTTTAAAGCCACACTTAGAAAAGAAAACCACATGATGTGGAAATGAGAGTATTAACTGACCAGTAGCTACCTGTTTATGTAGTCCTACTTATTCATGGCATAATTTGATGGGATGGTGGAAGTTAGCCCATATTTGCAAGACTATCCACGCCTTCACGTCGAAATAAACCTATTCATTTTACTCTCTGCTCTGACTAAAATAATAAAAATCACTACAGTGATACTGAGAAATGTAGGGTGCTTAGCCAATTTTCCATTTTGGTGATTGCATCCATGGAGCTATCATATCCGTGGAGGGGCAATAGATTACGTAACGCACTGTTTGTTTGTGCCGATTTGATTTGCCGACAAGCTATTTATTGAGAGGTACCTTTTGTTCAGGACAAAAGGGTTCCGCCATTAAATCAGTAACTGACCTGACAGCGTATTAACGCTTTATCAGGCAGGCAACTGGCAATAAGTGATCAAAAGAATGTCATGTGAAAGCGCCCACTTGAGCGAGAGGTTCCTTTTGTTCTCATTCAGCCCACGAGTGTAACTGAGTCCTAGTCTTCGCCAGCACACAAAAACACACTTTTCCGTCGAGGTTCAGTTATTTACTACCCACCTTAATTTAGGCGCCTCATTTAAATAAAATTCAATAGAATTGCTGATCGATTACCCATAACAACGTGGCGTGGCTGCCAGGTCCATGTCTTACTGTGTCACTTTCTAGTCATGTTCACACGATCGGACATAAGTCACTTGTACCGGTGACTTATGACCGACCGTGTGAATACGACTTCTGCGAAATTTTCGCAGTACATTTTGTTATCATGGTTATAGGCCTATTCAATAAAGTCAAATGGGATTCTTAATATCCATTTTAAAAGCCATGTGCAGGTGTGGGTGTGAAGGAGGGGTCGAGGAGTGAAAAAAGGAGAAGCGGATGGGTGGTCGAGATTGGAGAGGGGAGGAAGACAAAAAGAAAAAGAAAAAGAAAGGAAGAGGGGGAGAAAGAGAGAAGGAGAGCGAGGGAGTGATAGGCCCCTAAAGTGTAGGCATAAGAAAGAATAAGTGCAGAAAAAGGAAAAGGAAGGAATGAATAAAGAAAATAATAATAATTATTATTATAGAAACTGAACACATAACAGCACTACACGGCCCTGCAAGGTGCTAACACTTCAAAGTGTTCATAGTTCTGGTCGCTAGGGTTCAAATCCCCGCACAGGCATGGAATCCTACGTAATATGTATCATGTTCGCTTCCATCTAGCGATCAATAACCTGAATAACCATTGTGTAATTCAATTCAATGCATAAGCTCATACACATGTGGTTCTTTGATGTCAATCGCATACAATATGACCCGTGATCAATAATGAACGTTGGTCAAAAGACGAGCTTACTGAAGTGAAAAATTATGTACATGCAGATTCATCATTTATGCATATTGCCTTGAAAATCATAAAAAGCAACTGCTTGATCAACCCAAATGATTTTATTAGCGTTATTTCTAAACCAAATTTCAAAACCACAAAGTGTTTTACCTGACTTTTGACCCAGAAATGTATGAATTTGATGAGACATTGTGATGAAAAATAATATTTTACAAGTCAGATTCAGAAAGAGAAAATCTCATTACACACATTAATTACATCACAATCCAAACATAGATGGTTAAGTTCATGGAGAATGTTACAAACTGTTGTATCTTTTGCCATATTGTTTTTCTATAGGGAATAATGTTTTATCGTTAAAATCGGACATGAAAACCTATCAAAAACACAACAAAAACGTGCATCGCTATTTGTATGCATGAAACAAATTATAAGAATTGTACAGAAGTGACCTAACACTTATGAAGGCTGTATCTTGAGAAAGCGCATGGTCTGATGCTAGAATCTTGGCAAGGACACTCTGGTGAAATAAAGAAAAATATATGTGATTGATTTTGTGTGACTTTTGAGCGTTAAATGTTTCAACATTTCAAAATAAAGAAAATGCAAGTAACTATGATGTCATCAACATGACAATAATATTCATGATAAATAATTATTGCTCCCTAAAAAAGAAATGGTTAACAAATGGTTTGAATACATCGCACGACCTTATAGTAACTGTATCTAGAAATTTGTGCAAGTTACTTGTCAATTTTCGCCAGAAACGAGCTTTTTCTACGGTTACTGCCCAGCTCATTAGCGCGATATGGGATATTCGTTACCTCGAGTTTACTGCCCTCTGTTGACGACAGGGCTTCGAACTCTTATCAAGGCGATCTAAGAAGTGCAGGGCCGTGACTAGTAGCCATTCAATGATGCCGAAACCTTTATGAGTTACGTAATTAAAACACCCAGTCAGATGTATTTCACACCTGCCAAATATATATCACCCAATTTCGAAAACAAGACGTTGAATGTACACTCTCATGAATATTGATTGGCAAGATTTTCCAATATGTCAGCGCTCTAATCAGACACAATAGAACAATAAACATTGCAGTGCGTTGATTGCATCCGTTGAATTAAAACACATCATTCTGTAACTGCCCTAAGTCGACTGTTATATTGCAAATCATTTTGATTAATATATCTTATCAGCCGCAAGTTCGGAATGAATAAATATACAACAACAAAACTTTTCGCCTTCTTGTTCCTGTTTTACCAGCTTTTACCATAAACAAATACTAAACAGTCCAGGGAGTGATATGGAATATGAGTGTTGCATAATAATGCCCTCCTAGACTATGGCAGCACTGGGAAATTCCTTCCCACAATGCGTTATTGCATAACAAAGGAAACGGATTAACTTCAACCTGTAACCATTGTTGTGCCGGTTGCATTGTGGGAACGAATCTGGGTACAGGTCATACGCGTATTTTTTTTGGGGGCGCCTATAATTCTTTTTTTTTTTCTTCACTTTTCAAGCCACCGAAAAAAAAATGGGTCAACTTTTTCGGGCTGTTGAAGAAGTTGCGGCACAATTGAATTTTCTTCAGCCCTCCGGGGTACGGACGGCCACGGTACGCCACTGCATGTTGACTTCCGGCAGAGAAACTCAATAGCCGCGTATTTCAAGTGTTACCCTAAGAGGCGTTAACATTTTGAACGAGAGCGCACACTTCGCAATAAAGATAATACAGATCTGAACCTAACTTACGGGATCGGATAGCGAAGTAGCAAAGTATTTTTGTGGGAACTGAGAGACACACCAAAATTGCATTTTGAATACGAGGAATATCCTTCTGATATCAAATAATTTTGATTTTGTTTTAAATTCGTGATCCAATACAAATTGTATGACAAATTATTTAAAAAACGATCCCCAAATGCACATTATTATAAATTAGATACTATAATAATACCTGAATTGATAGTTTGTTCATAATAAAAACCTCATTTATCGTCCAGGCCTATTAGCAGGGAAGGCATAAATCACTTCGCTTTTCAAAAGGCATTTCCCATATAAAAGCACGTGTCCTCTACAATGTAGGATATAATACGAGCTTATACGGCCGGGTAAATATTTGATATGACGTCACATTGTCACCTCATCTACAATGATCTATAACCTACAACTTTTTTTTTTTTTTTTCAGACTGCTTACAACATCTTCTTTGTAATTGGGACGCATAGCATTTATGGTCGTATACTCTTCTTCATTTATCTTAAGGTTACACTAAGAAACGTATAAAAAACGTATAAAAGACGTATAAAGTTGTTCTCTAAAACAGAGTTTTCTCAGTAACCAGATATTGCAGCGAGTGGAATGTTGGTGCATTGGATGTAGGTTAACATTTTCTTTGTGTGTTTATAGAAATTTTTAGAATAAATTTGAAAATCATTCGTTTAAAGCTTTTTTTCGCATCTTGTTATCAATATCAAAAACGCGTTCCATGACGTTTTTTTTTCAAATGTGCGCCCCGTTCAAAACCACGCAGAGTGATTGTTTTCTTCTTTTTTGTATTGTACTACAAATCGATCAAAGAAATAATGTTGCCACGGGGAAGAACCAAATACAGTACCGATTAAATCTTTAAAGCCGGTATTTAGGGAACATTTTTTTGAGAATCTTGCTTGAGAAAACACTGCTTTTTTACATTATCGATATCTTGATTGTGGAACGTTAATTTTGACATCTAACTACCAACATTATTTCTGAACTGTCTGTCGATTACTCTACCACTTGATTTTCATTCCTAATTGAAGCTACTTTTGCAAAAAACGAGTTTTTTTCGTCATCGATGCGCCCGACTTTGCGGAGGAATACGCTTGTTTATCATAACAGCCTGCATGCACTATTGATCATATAGTCAGTTTGAGACCATCAGATTTCGCAAGCTGTCTGTGGCGCAATCGACTTGCGCGCTTGGCTGATAATCTCCTCGACTATATGAAATTGTTTTGAGCTGGTCAACTAGTACGGGTTCGAGTCCCTGTGTGGTCCAATTCTATTTTTTCTTACTTTTCTCTTTTTCTGTCTTCTTTCTTGTTCGTTTATTTCTTTCTGACTGCAGTAATTGATTGTTTTTGTCTAAATAGGCGCGGCCTATATAAGCCTATGAAGTATTTTTTACACATTAGATATTGGTTGTTGGTTTATTATTATTGTTGTTGTAGTTATTGTTGTATATATCGCATAATCAGGGTCTAGTCTATAGCGGCATTGAGTTATTTCACGACAGATATCATCTAAGGATAATATTTTTTTTTAAATTAAAATTTATAAAATACCATAGAAAAATGGCAGAAACCGGCTTCCCCCACCCCAGCAGCCCCTATCATGGTTGCCCCCTCCCTCTCTATCCCTGCAACATAGGATGACTCACGTGCCACGGTTTCATAGGTTCGTGGTTATTTTGCATGTAGATTGATACACCAAGTACGCTTGAGTTCAGTTTTTTCTGCATGGCTGTTTCTATTATTAACTTACGCCCCTCTGGAATCAAGCCTTGAAAATCCATTGTATTTAACCATAATTATAGGTTATCTAAAAATCAGCGCTAGCCCAAATTAGCAAGTTTAATTACACTTATCTTTATAGAGTGTTTCAATAATAATGTCATTGGCACAAATCCAAGTTTTTAAAGTTGCGCTGTCCTAGAGCTTCTGCGTGATTTACTTAAAACACCACCCACACTACCTTAAGGGGCTGTGCAATAATTATAAGCCCTGGGGGAGGGTAAAATTGGGGGGGGGGCAAGAATTTTTTGGCGAGCCGAAAGGGGGGCAAGCAATTTTGGCAAGCCGAGAGGGGGGGGGCACTCGACTTTCAGGACGGGAAGAGCGGGGGGCTGGGTAAGAATGTAGAGCACGCAAGGCGCAGGAACACAGTACGGAAACGCTTAAATTATGCAAATTTTCCTGCTCGCTGCGCTCGCAACATACCATAAGGTTTGCAAATTGGGATCCCAAAAATTTGGCATGTTCAAGGGGGGAAGCGATTTTTGGCGGGCCGAGAGGGGGGGGGGGCAAGCGATTTTTGGCGAGCCGTTTGGAATTTTGGGGGCACATAATTATTGCACAGCCCCTTACTGTTACAAGTACATCATATGCTACCTACTGTACTAGACTATATGTGACTGTACACGACGAATGAGCCGTATGTCCTAAATTGTATTCTGAGTTACAATGTGAAATGTGCATGAAGGTCGTATCAATAGGTACCTCAAGTTGGTGCGACAAGTATCTGATTTTAATAGCCTTAGTCAAACATCTTTTAAACCAATCAATAATCCTATTGAGGATAATAAGCTTCTGAATTTTCAAATAGCTCTGGTCTTTGTTTGCTTTGCCTAAATCCTGTTCAAGTGGTGGATTGCAAATCATTGTATTTTGTCTTGGTATGTATAACCAACAATTAACAAGAGAGGACCTCGTTGACTTGGGGATGATTTGAAATGACCACCAATTCGCCAGCGACGTGGTTACATAACTCCCTGGTAACTGGATCACGCACCTTTTGTAATTGCTAGTATATGCCATAGACTTTGTGTTGCGATCATTTCGATCGTGATGCAGAACTCAAAAGCGTGATCTAGTTGACATGGCCGTGATAATCGGATTACACGTAACACTTCGCTGGCGAATTATGACTGTTATTACCAGCAATGTGGAAAAAGAGACACAGTCATGTAGAAATGAAAAAAGCTACATTTTGTTGAAGGAGCAAAGTTCAACAAACCATAACGCTGCTTCTGGATATCGTTTGAAGTCAAATGATATACCATTTTGAAGCTTATGAAATATATATTCTAAACACGAAATAAAACAAAATTGACTGGGGTGGAATTTACGGCGCTTTCGTCGTGTACAGTCGCATATTATTAGATTCGGTATAAAATAGACGAAATGTCAGAATTTGACCTTATTTTTGTTGCTTGTATGTATGGTAATTCTTTGCAGTGTGATAACGTACGTTTAAGATATTAAAGATGATTATTGGATGATTAGGTTAATTTTTTTATTAAGATACATTGTACTATTTTTGTTTGTACACGTAGCGACTACCCAAACATGAAAGTATAAAGGTTCAACGAGATTGATCATGTAAAGATAGGCACGCCAGACCATTGTATGCAAATTGTCTACTTTTAAATAATCTTTATATTATTATTTAATTTCAGTTATTGACGGATGTCGTGAAGTGGGCACACGGTAAGTATTATGTTCATAAATCTACATATATTTCTATGACTCATACTAGTACTTTTATGAGCATGAGTTGTTACTCAGCCAATATTACGTCCAATTTGTGTAAGATTAAAAGTATGATTGTTCCAAAAAATTAATAAAAATTTAATCTAAAATTTTATGAATGTGAAGATCTTTCTGGTCATACTCATGGCAAATTTAAATTGGATTTAATGCCATTCCGCTGTTTCACACAATTTTAAGGTAATAGATCATGAGAAGTACCGGTATATATTTGGTGCACCGTGTTTGCCGCACCCATCTTCTAAAGCTCGACACTTCTTCAAATGTCTGCCCCGGTTCTGTTCTAGTTGCTACACACTAGCTGGTTACTTTCAATCTAATTCAGATTATAATTTTACATTGCTTTTACCATGACTGCTTCTCGTCTTCTTTGCTGCAATAAATCCCGCCCAATTAACAATGGCGTGGCGAAGGCAAAAATTCTAAAATGGGCAAAAATGAGGACAATATTGTGGCCTACACTGCAAAAACAAGTGTTAATAGATTAACACTATTTGAGTAACACTTTTTAAACATGTTAAACCGTTTTATGTTAAAATATTAACAATTGTGTGTTAAAATATAAACACAGATGTTAATATTTGAACACATTAACGGTTTAACGTGTTTAAAAAGTAACACTTAATATATTAACACTCGTTTTTGGAAAGTGGTGTTAACGTGTCAAAGCATTTAAAAATGAACATCCTCATTTAATCATAGTGTTAATGTGTTAATAACAGTGTAAAAGTGTTAATATTTTAACACAAATGTTAATATTTTAACACATTAACGGTTTAACATGTTTAAAAAGTGTTGCTCAAATAGTGTTAATGTATTAACAGTTGTTTTTGCAGTGTAGGCTAATACGGGGTCAAAGGAAGTTGCACATTACAACTTTTGGTCAATTTTGTCCCGACAATTTATCCCATGCGGGCAACTTCCCCCATACCCCCGTCGGTGCTCATTAGGCGGTGCAATTTTTATTTACCTTGAACGCTACTCGCTCTTAGCGATTTCCGGCTTGTAAAGTGCTTCAATTAGGGGCGTTTTATAAAATATGCTGTTCGGTATTATGCAAAAATGACGACTTAAATGTCAATATTAAGTTAATATTTACATTTTTAAACTAATTTTATATCATACCATGCAGGTTAAAAGAAAGATAGGCTATACGTTTACAACTGTAGTCCAAAATGGCAAGCAACTCGAATGATAATCTGGTGCAGAGATCAGAAGACGTAGGCCTACTAGTACAACAACATGAGGACGAAGGTAAGTTATTGGCAGCTTTTTTTCTGTGGTTGTAAGTTCGTATCGTTGCAGCAAGTGTAGCAGGCATTCGCGTATTACTTAATAATTTTGCGGGAGGAGGGTGACACTGCCCCCAAACGACTTTTACCGGGCTGTCCAGCTCGAATACCGGGCAGAAATTTGACCTATATAAACATCTCAAAAAAAAGTAACTACCCCCTTTGAATAATGATGGCCATTATTCAAAAGAGACTATTATATTACAAATCTGTAAAATGCGTTGGAAGCAGAATTTATTTCTACGCATTTTGACACCTCATTTGATAGGATAGCCTAGAAAACAATACAACACGGGTCAATTTAATGTAGTGAGGTCCAGATGAAAGTATGAAAGTTGCACTTTACACATTTTTACAATACAAAAACACTCAGATATCATCACACAGATTTCCTTCCATTACACTTAATTCAAAATAAATAGAATTTACTGCAACTTTCAAATCTTGGGCTACATTGATTTAAATGTACGCCGTGACGTCAATATTTAGTCAATTGCTACAAATGAGGTGTCAAAATGTGAAGAAATAAATTCTGCTTCCAACGCATTTTACAGATTTGTAATACTATGAATAATAGTCATTATTTAAGGGGGGCTAGTTACTTTTTTTCTTGAGATGTGTATATTACAGTGTGCATCTTCCTTTTGTTCTATTTTGACCCGTTATTTATTTATTATGCATCAACCGTGTCACATAGCTGCACATCGTTAATTTCATTGGTCCTGGCTTTAATGTAGGCCCAATAAATAAGGTACCAGTTGACCATGTTGACGGAAGCGTGAAAATGCAATTTTTGAATCTGTATGCCTACCCTCATTACCATTTCATAACTTAGTGATTTCTGCATTAATAATTTAACGTCGAAAAGGTGGATAACGCCTAGGGCCCTAGATAACGCCTAGGTTTCATTATCATTGAGGTATAAGACTTTTTATTTTTTTCGGAGAAGAGCAGGTAGGGCAACTACTTAATTATATTTCTACATGTTCATACTACATACTCTGAAACTTTGAGAAAATTAACACGGGTCATTTTTTAATCACATTTTTGTTTTTAAAATGGGAGTTATAGCGCCCTCAACGGGCACTCTCTCCATAGGGCTACATGTAAAGACCAGTTATAGAAAAATGGCCCTAAAATAAATTTTTTCCTCAAATGTTGCATATGATGTAGATTTAACATCTGGAATGTAATGCAAGTTTATAAAATGTCCGCCCCAGACCAAGGTGTAGTCGCTATGATGTGTAAAAATAATTATAATGCAGCCTCAGAGCTTTTCATCTGTAACTTCAAATTGGTGTGGATCGATGAGATTAAGATCTCGCAAAACGTCGTCACTGTTGGAATTTGAACCATGATTGCTGCTCATTTTTATAAATTGCTGAAGATGCTGGTATTTCAATTTCTTTGAATTAACAGATCAACTTGCAGTTGGATGTTCATCTCCAACGACTCTCATGCCAGCATCTATTCATGGAGAGAAGGTCAGCGTGATAGAACAACAGACGATTGTCAAAGGAGACCAGAAGATCTTGCAAGTTTCCGGAGACAATTATCAAGCACAGACTATACAAGTGTTTGCCGGCGGAGACAAAGAGAAAGATAGAAGTAGGTATATAGAACCCTTAACTTTCATGGTATCATGAGGGTACCACTCCTCTGGGTCAGGAGGGTATCACCTTCTGTATTTTCACTCCGTTTCGATAAACTATAGTGAAAGAAGAGTTATCATGTGATAAATAATAGAACAATAGACGATTGTCAAAGGAGACCAGAAGATAATTCAAGGGTCAGGAGAAGATTATCAAGCGCAAAATATTAATGTCCTTGTTGGGAATATATGAATGAAAAGGTAGCTAAAAGTACGAAGCACTCATTACCATCTGACACCTTGTAAATTATATGCAAATCTATACCATCACCATCACCTGTTATTCGAAAGTAAATAAAGCCAAAAATGGTATTATTGGTTTTCTTTCGGAGTTGATGCCTTGATGGTTTAAATGTGGCAATAACAAACTAGCAATCTATTCTTCAGTTAGTGCAATTCTGATATCTGTAAACAGCAGCGTGGTAGTCGTCATGAAATGGCGCTATACGAGACAATTAACTTAATACGGTGTTGTTCCTGTATATAATTATCAAATGTCATATGTTTCCTCAACATTCCATTTAAACAAAATATAGTGGAGGAGAAAATTAACGTACAAATTTCTTTGAATATACTCTTGACCTCTCAATATCACGAGTTGGGGTTGAGAATGGCTCAGCGGACGCCAGTCGAAAGCTATCCGCATGACGTGAACTTGTTGTATAGCTGCATGAATCATATTCTTTAATCATCCTTGATGAATAGTAGTTGTTTAGGATCTTTCTCATATTTTATTCCCGATGCAGGAAGTCCTGTATTCAATTTAGAAATGGTGAGAATGCAATTAATGGAACAATACCGTGAGACTAAGGGCAAAGTACCGCTGCTACCTGGTATGCCAGAAGAGTTTGCCAAGATGGAAGACATCTTTGTTGACCTGAAAATCATCGAAGAAGACAAGAAACCTTCGGGGGTCGAATGTAAAAAACTGAACTCGTACGGTGACCTTGTATGTATTGAAAGAAATATAGGGAAAAGTAAAAATAAAGAATTGGTGAAACGCATCTTAGTAAGGGGAAAGCCAGGGGTTGGAAAATCAACCTCGATATCTAAACTAGCATATGATTGGGCATGTAACAAACAAGACTCACCCATGTCAAAGTTTGACTTAGTGTTTGTTATCACAGTAAATGAGATTAATACTGAAACAGATTTGATAGGTGTCATTCAAGATCAGATACTACCTAATATTTCAAGACAGAGTCTTGAAGAATTTTTCCAATTCAATGCTAGTTCAGTGGCCATTTTGTTTGATGGATACGACGAGGCTACCAGTCATTTTGACCGGTGTAAAGATATTAGAAACGTGTTGCGCAGCAAATGGTTGGCTAGAGCGTGTGTAATTGTGACCACTCGGTCCAATCAGGTAGGCACATTTTGTCAACAATATGGCCCGTATCTTCAAGTTGAAATAAAAGGTTTCTCTTTGAATGCTCAAAGAAAGTATGTGAAGAAGTTCCTACGATTTAGAAAAAGAGATGATGACGATGATGATGATGACCACGAAAAAGATGATGATGATGATGAATATGATGATGATGATGATGATGATGATTATGGTTATTATTATTATTATGATGATGATGATGATGATCATGTTAAAGCCTTTCTGGATAAGATAAACGATTCACGATCACTTCGTGAACTCTCCACCATTCCCATCATTCTATCCATGTTATGTTTGCTTTGGATTACAGATAAGAAAATCCCAATCAGTATTACAGATCTCTATAAAGATGTGCTCATGCACCTAGCAAAACATAAACATACAAAAACTACTGCAGATGATCTTGATGAGTCAATCATGCATGATTGGATTGACAGCGTGTTATCCCATATTGGTGAAAAAGCTATCATAGGATTGTTTGATGATAGATTAATATTTAAAGCGAATGAATTTGAGAAACAACATCTTGAAGATGCTTGTGAGCTGGGCGTAATGGTCAAAGAGAGAAAACGATCTGGGGCTAACATCACATGTAATACAACCTTTTTACACAAAACATTTCAAGAAATGTGCGCAGCTTTATACATGGCAAAGTTGTTCGATAGAGATAGGGAGTCATTCGAGAGGTATTTAGGACGGATTACAAAAGATAACATTTTTCTAATGGAGATTTTTTTAAGGTTTGCTTGTGGGTTGAGTGTTAAGGCAGCTGAGGTCATCTTGCAGCATGTTGTACAGCTAATGCATGCTATGTACGAGCAGCAAAGGAGACAAACCATGAATATTTATAGAAATAAGTATCAACAAATCCCTCTTTTTCTACTCTATGAGGCTGAAATGAACACACAAACAAAGAGCTGCCCCAATCTACATGCGTCCATGAAACCTCTGTATAATTGTGTGTGTACCGGGCACCCTACGTATGCATCGGAAGAGTTTCATGAAGTACTGAATCACTATATAAATACACAAGGATATACCTGGTTAGATGATGTTGCCATAAATGAAATACACCTGGAATCGTATGATCAATTAAAGTGCTTCCCATCAGTAGCAGAGTTTCTTTTCTCTATGTCCAGGGTTTCCACTGTGCGCTTTCATTGGAGTATGATTGGTCAATTTGAGTTGACACCATTTCTTGATTTACTCCTGAAACGACAGTTTGCTCCTACTTCACTTTCAGAATTGTATTTTGAAGATATTTGGTTTGATACCAAGTCATTATGTTTGTTTTTATCTTCCTTGCCATGTCTTGCAAAACTGCACTTTCACGGGGTATCAATAAAAGGTGAGTATTCTGGTGATGTATCACTGCTGATGTTACGAGAGTTAGAAATGACAGGTCCGGATCAACTCTTTCATGAGGAGTACTTCTTTTCATCATCAAATGTGTTTTTCAATCTCTTTTCATCCCTGCCTTCTCTCACTACACTTAAGGTAGTGGACGTACCTATACGTGCTGTGCTGCCTGGTGGCATTTCATACCCAGCTCTCAAAGACCTGCACATTGAAGGGTCCCATCCCTGTAGTATTGGTAAAGCAATACTTAGTAGCCTTTCACATGTAGCTGATTTATTTGATTCACAGAATCTGAATCAATCTCATGAGAGTCAAGAAGCGATTCCTGCCAAACCTTGTTTACCATTGGAATCAATATATATCAATAATATTGAGTTTGATGGTGCGTGCAAGTTAGGTAAGGCAATGAAATACATGTCCCATTTAAGACGGTTAGCTTTACCATTATGTGGTATGGACCCAGATAAATGGGAGAAGGTGCTTGATATGTTTGCTGAAGCATTGCAGAATATGCAGAGATGCCAATGTAAGACCATGGGTGATTCTGATACAAAGTTAGACGCAGATAGTGTTTACGGTGTACAGCTTGAAGAGCTAGATTTATCAAAGAATAGAATAGGTCATTCAATAGGAAACTTTGTCCGTGCCTATGGATATATGCCACACCTGAAATGTTTGAAGTTAAAGTTTGAAGTTAATATCTATTCCAATTCCACCGCACGTTTAGAACCTGATCAGTGCGCGATTCTATTCAGTGGATTCATTGAGGCAGGTAAACAAAGCAAGAATGGATTGCCACTAGAAGTCCTGGACCTATCAAGGAATAGGTTAGGTGATTCTGTGAGTAAACTTGCCCAAGCATACATGTACATGACGCATCTTAAATCGCTAAGATTATATGAATCGGATATGCGTCCATCCCAGTGTGTTGTCTTATTCGAGTCTTTCATTGCAGCAGCAGGTATGATAACGGAATCGGGATTACCTCTAGAAGTCTTCGACATATCACACAACACATTAGGAGATTCAGTGAGAACTCTTGCTGATGCATTCATGTACATGACGCGTTTGAGTTCACTAGAAATTGGGGGTTCGGGGCTAAGTCCACCTCAGTGTGCTGCATTATTTGATGGCTTTATAGCAGGAGGCAAGGCAAGTCAATGTGGTTTAGTTCTAGAAGTCTTGAACCTATCATTTAACGAGATAGGTGATTCTGTGGGTAAACTTGCTCAAGCATATACTTACATGCCACGTCTAAAGTCACTTGGCTTGTTTGACGCGAAACTGAATCCAACCCAATGTGCCATGTTATTTGATGGGTTTATTACAGCGGGTAAACTGTTAGCACAACAAGATACCACAAGTAGCCATACGCTTACTGATACCCAAAGTCCATCATCTTGTGGTTTGAAGATGGAAATATTGAGATTAGGAGGTAATGAAATCGGTGAATCCGTTGACAAGCTATGTGAGGCAATCGGATACATGCCTAATCTGGTAGAACTAAATGCATATGTACCAATATGTAATAGTGGTCAGCAGCTGAAACCAGAGGCAAAGACAATGATTCAAACTGTTCTGAAACAAAGAAATTCTCATTTTAAAGTAGGAGAATTCCGCTTAACCATATAGGTAGAAGGAGATTGGGACATATGTAGATTTGATTCATTTACAGTAGCATTACATAATACCAACCTGAATCCAACCCAAACTATTAATTGATGACTTCAATATAGCGCAGGCAAAATATTAATCAGCACACTAAGATCTCAGTAACCGTACGCTTATAGTGGTTTGATGATAGTATGTCAACTTAAGAGGAAATGAACTTAGTGGATCTGTTTCCATGTTGTGTGGGGCAAGGAATATACAAACAACTCATGTTAATATAATGTAAGCTGGAACAAGATGAAATATAGAATTATCATTTAAAATTCACAACCTGTCAATGAACAGAAATCATGTAGCCCATTATGTCAGTAAATTTGGTGATGTAATAAGATTAATATATAAAATGTTTAATATCACTGTAAGCTGCCATACACAGGCATACACAACTGTAATATTTGAACTGAACGGAAAATATCATCGTCAAAACAGGTCTCATTCTCAGTGCTCCATGTATGCCACATACCATACTGCGCCCATTTTGCAATATAGCCACTACAGTCATCACAACAAGGTATCAGTTAATGAAAGATGACATTATAGGCATTTTGAAAATCACTTTTCGAAATTGAGTTAAGGGGGTACTACACCCCTGCCCAATTTTGTGTCTATTTTTGCATTTTTCCCAAAAATTATAGCGCGTTGGTGACAAGTAAGATAGGTATATTATAGGGGCAAGGATTACAACTACTGCACTGGAAATTTTATTTCAGCACAGACAACAGTTGTGGAGTTACAGTAAACAATGAGGGAAAACCAATATTTGATCAATAAATCAATAACTACTTGCCATGAGTTGCTGAATTTTCAGTGCACAGTAGTTGTAGTCTTTGCCCCTATAATAAACATATCCTACCTGGGTTATTCCTTCATGTAATTTTACACGAAATTAGGGTTAGGGTTAGGGTTAAGGTTAGGGTTAGTAAATAATTACATGAAGGATCGACCCTTACCTGTCACCAATGCGCTATAATTTTTGAGAAAAATGCAAAAATAGGCTCAAAATTGACCAGGGGTGTAGTACCCCCTTAATCATTAACTCGATCTCGAAAATCAACGTTAACACTAACATAAAAATATTTATAAACTTTCTTACGACTTTTGCTAAGTCGCATCTGCAAGTTGAAATAATAGGTTTCTCTTGGAATGCCTTAGGGAGTGTTCAGAAATACTTTGGTGGGGGGCTGGTAAAAAGGGAGGGGGGCCAAAAAAGTTTTGGATCTTAAAAGAGGGGGGACCAAAAAGTTTTAGGTGGTAGGAAAGGGGGGCCAAAAAAAAGTTTTCCTCTTCAAAACCCAAAATTTTCGCGCGCTTCGCGCGCATTGAGACCCTCTATATCACTTTTAAAATGGGCAAGTTTTGGTTTTCAGTGCTTTTGTTTGAAAAAATGATGGCACTTAGTGTACACATATCTATTAATTATTATAACATTAAAGATGATCAGCAACATGCAACATCTGGGTTGGTCTAAGAAATACTGGCACTTTTTATCATAGAATTTTATATATCTTCAAAGTAGGCTACAAATATGATTATGTACCAATCTGATCAAAATACAACTAAATCAAGAAAATATTGCAAATAAATTGGATTTCTTTGCACGTAAAACTAGCTGCACATTTCAGTTTACGATTTCTCATTGAACAATTATTTTGTACACATAGGCCCATGGGTAGATTTACCATACGGCAGAGTGGGCACAGGCCCAGGTACCACGGTCTTTGGGGGCCAAAACTGATATCTGTGTACATTTTGCATGACCAAATTAATCTCATATCTGACCATTTTAGCTTTTTGCATATTAAATTTGTTCCAATTTTAACAATATTTGACCATTCAAGCCTCAATATGGCCAAATTTTTGCGTGGTTCGCGTGCATTTGTACTGTCATAATAGCCACGGATCCAAATTATGCTGATGTGCCTATGAACCTCCAAATAAATCCTCTATTTCATTTTTAAATCCCTGTAAAATCAGATAAACTCCTTGTGCTTGTTATTTCATGCGCAATTGTCCCACCGAGAATGTTTCAAACATTTGCCTCCCTCACTGACATGTGACCCAGATACCACACCACTGGAAACAACACTATTAAGTAATAAGTATGTTTGTTAGGCCTATACGATAAGGGGGGGGGGGTCAAAAAAGTTTTGTCTGTCAAAAGAGGGGGGTCAAAAAAGTTTAGCGGTCCATCGAGGGGGGGTCAAAAAAGTTTTCGAGCGAAAATTTGAGGAAGACCAGCCCCCCCTACCAAAGTATTAATGAACACTCCCTTAGTAAAGTTTGTGATGAAGTTCCTACGATTTAGAAAAAAAGATGATGACGATGGTGATGATGACCATAATTATCTCGGGCATTTGATGACCAACCTTTTAATATTTGCGCGTTGCTGATATATCCAATAATTCTAAAGTGATGGAATTCGCCTGGAATGATAAGGCTAAACATCTATTTTCTTTTTAAATAATCTTTGTTATATAACTCATTCAAAGACTCTTGTCATTTAATTAGCCAATTACTATTGATTATTTTTACTATTTTTAGCGGCCAGCTGCAAAAAGACTATTGCACTCCGCGCGAGTGCAATAGTCATTGTTACATTGCACTGACTCGGAGCTACCATAGCAACGCTGACGTATAGCGTATAGCGCTAGCGTATAGCGCTAAGTTTCTACCTCGACTCGCCAATTATAGGTACGGGGTGCGGGTGCCGGGTGTTGCTTCTAAAATAAATATATATTTACCTTAGGGATCCTTAAGGATCTCTTTTTATTAGATTCTGATTCTTTCTTTCTTTCTTTCTTTCTTCTACCAATCATATAATGAGCCATCGTAGCCATATGCATTGGTCAATTTTGACGAAATTTGGTTATTATGACCATTAGGGGGTGCCACAAATGTCACGTGAAAATGTCTGGCGCAAATGTCTTGTCAAGGTCATTATAGCCCAAAACGTGTTTTTCACTTAAAATGCTACCCCTTCCCCATACTACATAGCACCGTGACATCACTTGCAAACATGCTTCGTATATAGACGAATCCAAGTAGCCAAGTCATGGTCAGGATTTGGTCGGACATCTTTGGGTAGCCGCTAGCACCAACCTGGTGTTTTGAGCGTCCGATTGTGCAAATAAAAGCCGCCTAACACCTAGAGAAGATGCAAGGACGAGGAGGGTTAATAGAATAATAGCTAATAATATATATAATGGAGATAATTCCGCAGGTAATCCCGTCGCATCTATTCATATACATAGTCCTTTTGTTCGCAAGTACATCAATGCATAGATACCGCGTATAGTTAATCCGATTATTATGTCACTTCAACAACGAATAGACCATGCTGTGTGTTTTGTCGAAGGGAACTGTATTGTGTTATTCTTTTGTCTACCTGTGTTTTCGCGGAAGGTGTAAAACGGGTGATGGAATGCAGTTTAAAATTTCCGCCAAGGCCGAATCATTTCACATTTTGAGAGCATTGTAGCCGACGGCTACTCAACTAAAGGCTGCTAGTCAGGTGTAGGAATGCGTGTATTTGGATTCGTCTATAGCTAGTGTCTAAAAGTTGTACACAGAATTGGGGTCAAAGGTCATTTAGGGGTCATTTCCGGCATGTAACCAAATACCTTAAATCGGACATCGTAGCCATATGCTTCTTTGCCATGTTGACCATACATCGTGTATCAAAATGATTGGTACCGACGACATTTCATTTTTTGCCGAATTATTTTACTATTTTGTGTACAAGTTTGGGGTTAATTGTTCAAATATTTGTAATTATAATAGTTTTATCTTCTCTAAGAATTTTAGATCATAAAGACAGCACATTCTTGTCAGAAGTTACGTGATTCTAAAGGAAAGTAGGTGTTTTTACACTTTCCATCGCAACGCTGGATCAGTAGCGCACCATTTTCAAAGCTCTATTTTGCTACAGATACCTTGTGTGAATGACAATATGTTGAACATGATGGAAATGCTTTTTCCCTTACCTATTTCTTCATTCATAATATTATATAAATGTTCTAATCATTGGTTGAGAGTAATATTATTGACTTGAATAATTTAAGTGGGGTAAAAGAAGTTTGTGTATCAACGGCTTCCAGGGCGGTAATTTAAATTGTAGTATTGAGGTTACTAAGTAGATGGTGTGGCAGAATGGCTATAGACTGTAGACAGTGTAGGTTATGTTAGACCTGGTAAAAGTTATTGGAATGGCTCCACAGTATTCCACACTTCAGTATGCTTTCATAGTAAAGAATCACTGGTTGGCACGAAGCTATGGAGGAGTGCATAGAAGATTTAGAAGACAGTTAATTTGCAATGTTTCAAAATTTGATATGGGCAGTTACAGAATGGATCCATCCCAGGTGTTAAGTTCATTCAAGATAGAGCTTCACCTCACACTGCCAGAGTCGTAAGGCAGGGACTTCATGAACTGTCTTTCTAAAAGCATGTGTAAAGCAATTTTATGTTATGTAGACTAAGATATTGAGGAGCATGAATGCAATAAATTGTTCAAGCAGTGAACCTATTCATTTTGTGTTGTGTAAGTAAAACCATGATTACGTCGATCTTCGTTTAAATGACAATAGCTCCCAGATGCATCAACCTATCATCTTCATATTATTAGATCGATAAGTTAACATATGATCCTTTCTATTTATTGTAAAACCTATATTAATTAGCAATTTTATATTTTTGATATATTTTTGAAAATGTCACATAGGCCGGTACCAATCATTTTGATACACCCTGAGGACCATTGGGTGGTGCCACAAATGTCACGTGATCATTTGCGGTCAAAGTTCTTCCACTTACGGACAATGACCAAAAACGTAATTTTCACTTTAATTGACATGGGGGGATATGACCCCCATGATTAGTCTACTGTAGTAGACCATTTAAATTTATTATCCCTCTAATCCCACCATGGAAAATCCACCAATCCTGTTCTGATCCAACAGCTATCTATCCTTTTTTCTCTGGGTAGGGCAGTCACTGGGGATGAGGATGTGTTGTGTTTTAATGTATGGAATGATATGAATTGTTTAAAAAAGGAATGTAAAGCAGTCTACCCCATGATAGATTTGCACACAAATATATCATCCATACAGCAAAGATATATAGTCCTTACAAGCCCATTGTGGTTCACAAAGTATACATTATAGTAAGAATAGGTATGTCCTTGCCAGGCTTTGTAAAGATAGATAAACAATCTTTACAGAGCCTTCTAAGGATATCTGTGTATTTACCTAGCTATTAAAGCTAGGTCTTGTCTTTCTGTCCGATTCTTCTTTTTTCTTTCCCCAAATACTTTCAAAATGCTGCTGCTCCCGTAAATTACATAGTAGCCCTACAATGTCGTCACCACCATCCATGAACCATAGGCTGGTGGTACAAATGTCGCATGAACAACTCTAGGTCAAAGGTCATAAAAAGATCAACATCACTGGCTAAGGGCCGTGCTCTGTGAGCACAATGTCTAGTTAGATATTTTTTTTAATTTATTTTATTTTCCTGGTGATTTATAAAATTAAGTGGAAGAAAGGGAACTTATATATGAAACAAATATTGAATGTTTTTATTCGGTCTAATGGAAAGAATATTTCCATTCGGTGAAATATGAAATGTTCCATTCAACTCGGTCCTCGTTGAATGGAACAGCAGGGTGCTGTGCCACCATCATATTGCTGTAATTCCATGCTGAAATATTTCTCGCTTCTGTCTGATTTGATCTTATTCGCCATTTAATAATTATTATGTTTTTATATTGATCATGTTGAACTTGGTTTTTGCTATATTGGCCAGTAAATATAATGTGGTCTTTGTTTCACGTCTTTAGCGTCCCGTAATAAACTTTTTAGGCTTCTTGTGAGAAACACGCCATCTCGCGATGACCTCATGGCATGTGAACCAATCAAAATCCAGCTACTATCCAACCTGAAAAGGACGTGCGCTTGATGTAAAAAGGGATAAAGTCAATACTTGATTCTGAGAATGTGTACGCATGGTGGTGATTGTATGAAAGTATATTGTAAAACGCCGTCGCAAATTCGACGTTATAGGCTATCAGCAGTTTTGCGTCTGCCTGCATTATAACAATGCACAGCAACGATTATGGGACTGGCTCAACAAATCAGATACCGGTACCATAGGATTTAATAAAGTTCAAAGTTCATACAAAGTAAAATCGTTCGACGATTGTCATGGATGATGGATAAGAATTTACGCACTGGAAACATACACGTAGGCCTATCATAGCTGAATAGCTCTCAAAAATGATGACATGATGATCGATAATTAGCATGATCAAACTCAGAACTGCAAAAGTCAGATATCTGATAGTAGGCCTATGATTCAGCAGCAGGATGTCGTGACTTAATTTATTCTTTATGATTACGATTTAAAAAATAACAACGAAATAATAATTATAATTAAACGATGATAATATTATATACTATAATGTATAGGATTTTGTTTTAAATTAAAGAAATTATAAACATTTTTTTATCATAGGCCTAATTTAACATATTAAATATAGGCCTAGGCCTATATATCATTTCGCAACATCTTATAGGCCACACAAACAGCATGAACATGATGAATATTATAAACTTGTCAAATAACTTAAGAACACTCAGTTGAAAACGTTTGTCATTTTGTCTTGATTTATACAATATTGCTTCTCATATCATTTGTTATTGTGTAATTATTTTAACAAAACAATAGCCTACCAATCCAATTTAGCAGAAAAATGTTATATTAAAATGCGCTTTGCGATATTTGTAGGCCCTAAATTCAATTAAAACGCCATACAGGCCTAACTGCACGCGGTTGGTATAGGCTGAGAGAGAAGCTTTTTCAGCCTACAATGAAATTATTATTATTATTATTATTTTTTTTGGTAAAAAAAGCAGGACAATAAATCTGAAGTGTTTTCCAATTTATACAAATACATTTTTGTAGTAGGCCCTAACCCAGTGAACACAAAACATTAATTTTTAAAACGTTGGAAGCAGGTTGTATTTTGGGTTTTGGTTTTGGTAAAAACCTTTTAAGGGGGTACTACACCCCTCGATAAATTTGTGTCTATTTTTGCATTTTTCTCAAAAACTAATAACACAGTGGTAACAAAAGTTACGTATATTATAGGGCAAGGAATCCAATTACTACACTGGAATTTCAGTAATCCAAGACAAGCGGTTCGTTATTTATGATAAGAAATAAGGTACCGCTAGGATGTACCTCATTTCCTATCATATATACTGAACCGCTTGTCTTGAGTCACTGAAATTTCAGTCTGGTAATTGTATTCCTTGCCCCAATAATATACATACCTTTTGTTACCAGTGTGATATTATTTTTTGTGTATAATGCAAAAATAGTCACAAACTTACCACAGGGGTGTAGTACCCCTTAATAACATTAAAGGAGTATTTCGTGATCATAGCACTGATGATCCTCTTTTTATGACAATTTTCAGTATAGATATCCACGAAAAAAGCTTATTCCCAAAATTTCAGTTGATTCCAATTTTGCGTTTGCGTAACAAACATTATGTAAAAGTCTCAACTTTTTTTTGAAAAAAGTGGGGGAGATGATGCTGTAATGAGATGATGAGATGATGCTGTGCCCCTTTAAATGTCGGATTATATAAAAGTCATTAAAACGTTTTAAAATGTTTTGTTATGAAAACACACTACAACAATATTTTTACAATTGTTTTCAAAATGTTATTTTTAATAAAAATTTCAAACATTTCTTTTGTGAAATATTTTGTCAACACTTAAATAACATAATGTTAGAATATTTACAGTAAGTTATCAACAAATCATTTTTGAATGTTATGAAAAACGTTTTATATCGTCTGTATACCCTTTATATAACCCGACATTTAAACATTTTCTGACAACCTTTTCTAACCGTTTGCGAATGATCTCGAAAATGTTTTGTGTTTGCTGAGAAGGTTGCTTCATTTTAGTAATACGTTTTATTTATTTTCATATATTTAGTGCAGCAACATTTAATAGTATTGTTATTATTTTATATTGTTTTATTAAATTTTGAACTATATATGTTCAAAATCTCACCTTCTCTGGTTCAACTATGGTCTTTCAGACTTTCACATTAAAATGTAGATTATGTTGTATCTTTATACTATAGGATAAATAAATGGCCAATGATTTAACATAAAAGTGGGAATATTTTAACTTTATAACATTAAGTTTTAATATTTATTTAATATTATTACTATTGTTATTATTATTAGTGTTATTTTTTAGCTAATGAGTTAATGACCATAGGGGTAGATCCCGGGGAGATGGGGGATAAATCCTCCTAATATTTTTATCATCCCCCCAATGTTGTCGCCTGTATATGGGTTTCTAACCAAAATTAACCCCATATTTGGTAATTTTAAACTAAAAAGTGCCAATTTTTTGCGCTTCGCGCAAATTAATTCCGGTTTTGTACTATATTTCACCAGTTTAGCTTCAATATAGCAATTTTTTGCTCGCTTCGCGCGCATTTGTACCATAAACTTATTTTGTCGCCAAAGGTGCTGCATTCACTAGACTTTAAGAAATTTTCTCCAACCCCAAAAAGAAATCTATGCTACTGTTAGTGATGTATATTTTTGGTTTCTTTTTTTTTTTTTTTGAAGGGGGGATCAAAAAAATTTTAGATCATAATTCATGGCCAAAATTTTTTTGAAACTAATTTTTAAAAACTAGATCAAAATATCTGGGACCCGTTTTTTCATTTTTTTTGAATTTCGACTAACTTTGAGAAATTTGCGCCAAAAATGGTCAAAAAATGCTGATTTTTCCAAAAAATCATAAAAAAGCTCGATTTTGGCACAAATTTCAAATATTTTTGGTGAAATTTGGTCAAAATTCAAAAAAATGAAAAAACGGGTCCTAGATATTTTGATCTAGTTTTTAAAAATTAGTTTCAAAAAACTTTTGGCCCAAGAATTTTTTTGTTACGGTGCACAAAAAAGAAGTGGACCAAAAACCGTTATTTTTGGGATTTTGGGCCAAAAGTGCCATTTTGGCCCAAATTTGACCTCACAGATGAACTTATCAAGTCTTTGCCATTCTAAATATGTATACTTTTATATACTTTAGACCAACAATTTAGAAGTTATGAGGCCCGAAAGTTTCCATAATTCCAGGGTTCAGACCAACCTTAAACTGAAATGTTTGGAAAATTCCCGGAAAAAATGGCCTATTGGCATTTCAACTCAAAACTTGTCATATTATCTTTCCGATTTAAAAGCACCTATCCTAAAGAATATGATCCCGAATCACACATAAATTCGCCCAGTGCCAAATATGAAATTTAAAAAAAAAGTGAATTTCAGTTTGGCAGAGGTGGGACTCGAACATACGCCGCAGCTGCATACAATATCTCCAGGTCCAGCGCGCTAATCCATTGGACCACATGAGTTGTTGGTAGCCATATTGAATTTTAAACATATAGCTTATAGGCAACTTCAACATTTCTGGGTATAGAATAGAAATACAACAATACGTGTATTGTGCTGGGCACAATAGATAATATCAACTTTGACTGAATCGTGCATGGTATTGATATATCGGTCCGTACAATGTAGGCCTATAGGGAATCTGCCATTTTCTTGTAGGCCTATAGTCCCCGGAGTATAGACGTTGGGTTTTCCCCCAGTTTATTCAAGATTTTCACATAGAACCCCCAAGATGTTTTTTAGAAAATAGAAGATTAGATTACCATAAAACGACACAGTAATCTTTATCGGGGTTCTGTGTAAAAATTACATTAGATTTTTCATCATTTTTTGAGCGTTTATTTTCAGTAAATTCAAAAAATATTTTGACGTATATAAAATTGAAATAAAATTCTCCCCTGCTAAACAACACCAACTGTACCACAATTGGGTATCACGAATCGTTCTGCAGTTAATATTCATATATTCCTTTATACATAGAATGCTGCAGTTTTTACACAAAATATATTTCAGCGAAAACCCGCCCACTCGGCTATTTTATAATGATAATCAGACTTCCTTGGAACATGCAATAATTAGCATTAAAACCAAGTTGTTTTTATGCATTTTAAAAACACTTTGGCTGGACGGCGAAGGCCGCCGTGATCCCGAATATAGAGTACTTGCACGAAAGGTCATTAGTTCAAATCATCATCCAGACACGCTCCAGAAGATATGCAAATGTATGGAGTACAAAAGATTTACTTTGATCAATACCAGTTAAACAGGCAATTGGTATTGTACTCCATGCATTTGCATGTCTTATGGAGCGTGTCTGGAGGATGATTTGAACGAATGACCTTCCGTGCAAGCACCCTATAATTATGATAGGGTCACGCATAAATTCAGCGCACGCTTTAAATTTTCGTCTTGGGTAAAGACTATGCTGCAGGGATCGTTTTAAACGTAAATACCTAAATAAATCATGCAAGTGGCCATATTTTTGGGAATTTGTTGTGACGCACCATGATCTTTGCGAAGGTTGCATTCATAGAACACCTCAATGAAATATGATATGTCCCATATATATGTTTACTTTAAAGTCGAAACTAATTTATAGGCAGAAAAAATTAAAATTTACTGGCCAAAAATGTGATATTTTGGCATTTTTCTAGTAACATTTTTATGGAAACAAAAATTACAAAAAACCTCGGTAAATTTGTCAATTTACAACCAATTCTACCACCCGAAAGAAAAAACTGTCCGTGTTATTTTGCTCACACAATAGTTCTTGTTCAAAAAGCAAAACAGCAGAATGCGTGTTATCTCTAATTTTAAAAGAAATGTTCGGGACTTTTTATCACGATTATTGTAACACGACAAAAGAAGTACAGTACATACATCCGACACGTAGCATACATCCTTTTGGTCTGATAACATACCAACATAGCACCCGGCTATATGGCCACATAAATTTTTTAATTCGTTTCGCATCCCAGTTGGAAAAGTGAGGAGGGAGGAGGCTATTGATTTTTGTTTTTGTTTTTTTGCTGAATTGACCAAATAAAGCAGTTTTCATGTAAAATTGACATTGCTAGCAGTTTTCGGGCATTTCAGCATATGCCCTGAAAACGACGAAACCATCATTAATGAGGGGTAAGATCCCTTAGAGTTTCACAAAAACACTAGCAAGTGATTCATGCTGACTAATAATCTTGTTTATACGCATACACTTTTCACTCATGTATTGAAACCTTTTAAGGCGTGGGGTATGAACGTTTGGACAGTATTTATTTTGGGACATTAGAGCACATCAGACATATCGAATTGCATTCTGAATACGAAGAATGTCATTCTGATATCAAATAATTTTGATTTTTGAAATTCGCAATTTAATACACATTTTATGGCAAATCATTAAAAATTGATATTTTTATATTTAACAGTACTTGAAGTAAACTTTATAAATCTGATGATTTATACTTAAAGTGTATGTAGGTGGGATGAAAAGCCGACGATCAATTGAAAATTTTGACCTTTCGTATTGAAGATATGGATTTTTTCCCGAAACACCAAAAAAATTAGGTCTTTTTGGAAAAAAAATCCATATCTTCAATATGAAAGGTCAAACTTTTCAATTAACCGTCGGCTTTTCCTCCCCGCTACATACACTTTAAGAATATATCATTAGTTTTATATAATTTACTTCTAGGACTGTTATATATCAAAAATTTGACAAATATCCATTTTTTATAATTTGTCATAAAATTTGTATTATATTGTGATTTTAAAAAATGAAAATTATTTGGTATCAGAAAGACATGCTTCGTATTCAGAATGCAATTCGATAGGTCTGAGGTGCTCTCATGTCCCACAAAAAATACTGTCGAAACGCAATAAACGCTCATTTTAGATCCCTTAATGTAATATGAAAATTGAAAAAAAAAAATATAGACTGATCCCAGAAAGTGAGGAAGGAGGTGGGCGTACAACAAATGATTTTTTTTATTTGGCTTAGCATGGACTAACCGGTGTATGTCTAGTATTCTTAACCGTAACTGCGGGGTCAACAGTACATCCGATTTATAGTGATCTACAATCAGTCGCCAAGCTGTGAGTTATTGATTAGCAATCAATCAAGTAAAAGCACTTTCCTACAATAACAAAAGCTTCTAGTCCTGTCTCGCAGTTGAAATCGCAATAATCTTAAGCGACCAGTAAGTATAAACTCAGCGCCATGGGTTGTTCCTGGGATATTATATATAGAGGGAGACATTCCAAACCCAGAAAGATTATCGCTGTAGGACCTATGCTATGAAACACTTGTGGTTTATATTGCTTACTGTATGCATAATTGCATGTTGTGCTACCATGCGTCTTTCACTTGGGTTGGGACCCTTTGCTCGTTCTTATTTGTTCTCAATTCCTTGTGAGGGATGCTTGGTGTAGCGTAGCCTAATTAATGTAGTTTGTATTTTAAGGTATATTCTTTAAGGATTTTTTTACACTTATTTAGTTTTTACTTTTATGTATGTGTGCTCTGTAAAACGCATCGAGACTTCTGTATGATGCTCTATATAAATCTCTTTTATTATTATTATTATTATTAGATATGGATTTATCTCAAAATGTCCAAATTTCAAGTTATTGTCAATTCATTTTAAGCCGCTGGTAACCAGTATTTCCAAAAAGGGTGTAGCTTTGAATTGATGTGATGGGATTCAATTTTGCTGACCAACAGATCGTTCTACGGTTTCACGATTTAAATTACTATAGGCCTATGCCCTAGATTTATTTTATTTTCCTGGTGATTTATAAAATTAAGTGGAAGAAAGGGAACTTATATATGAAACAAATATTGAATGTTTTTATTCGGTCTAATGGAAAGAATATTTCCATTCGGTGAAATATGAAATGTTCCATTCAACTCGGTCCTCGTTGAATGGAACAGCAGGGTGCTGTGCCACCATCATATTGCTGTAATTCCATGCTGAAATATTTCTCGCTTCTGTCTGATTTGATCTTATTCGCCATTTAATAATTATTATGTTTTTATATTGATCATGTTGAACTTGGTTTTTGCTATATTGGCCAGTAAATATAATGTGGTCTTTGTTTATATTGCTTACTGTATGCATAATTGCATGTTGTGCTACCATGCGTCTTTCACTTGGGTTGGGACCCTTTGCTCGTTCTTATTTGTTCTCAATTCCTTGTGAGGGATGCTTGGTGTAGCGTAGCCTAATTAATGTAGTTTGTATTTTAAGGTATATTCTTTAAGGATTTTTTTTCACTTATTTAGTTTTTACTTTTATGTATGTGTGCTCTGTAAAACGCATCGAGACTTCTGTATGATGCTCTATATAAATCTCTTTTATTATTATTATTATTATTAGATATGGATTTATCTCAAAATGTCCAAATTTCAAGTTATTGTCAATTCATTTTAAGCCGCTGGTAACCAGTATTTCCAAAAAGGGTGTAGCTTTGAATTGATGTGATGGGATTCAATTTTGCTGACCAACAGATCGTTCTACGGTTTCACGATTTAAATTACTATAGGCCTATGCCCTAGATTGCCGAGAAGGCATTGATGCAAACATCATGCATGTGAAATGTTCCAAAGGTTAATGAACGAGAATGAAAAGAACAGATTAACTTTATCATGTTTGTCCCCCTATGCATGAGTGCGTATATTTATGGCCTTCACAATATTTTCTTATGTTCTTGTTAGGTATGGGGTATTATTAAAATAAAAAATAGTTAAATTAAATGAAATCCTGGCACAAATAAATCGTCTTCATTCAATTGTGCTCTCTTTAAAGCAAGTAGAAATAGCTTGTACACTTTCAACATGGGAACACGTTTTGACGTATCTATAATTAGTAAAAAGATGTAGCTCAGCGGCCAGCCAACAAAAACAAATTGTCTGTAGTAGACCCTATACGAGAAACAAGATTTTCTCTCTGAATTTTCTCTCTTACGTGTAAGAAAATCAATCGCATTATCGTGTTCACTCAAAAATTTAGAAAATAAATGGGCACTTCTGGGTTGGGTATCTATAGATTCTATAGAATTTAAGTATGATATATTTTCGATGGTAATATATTTTCACTTTCAAAGTTTGTAGTTTTCATAATTGCAATTTCTGAATATTATATAAAAAGCCTATAAATGTAAGAGTGTCGGATAATTTTTAATGTTGATAAATGCGAAACAACGGCGGTAGACACCAGCAATATCAGGGATTGCCGCGATTCTTGCAGTAGTTTTTATGAATAGACTACAATAGCGGATACAATAGCGGATACAATAGAACTCTATTACTGGCAAATAAACCTCGTCGCGTTGCTAAAGTTCACTTCTTGTTTTTCATTAACTAACCGTTATTTCATTAACTAGCCGTTATTTTTTAGACAGACAATGAAATAAAGTAACGCCTCACACCAATTTTTGGACCTCTTGTCAGTCATTCAGAAAGAACGCATGATTTATTCATGCAATGCTTTGAGAAAATTCATTAAAATCAGCCAACTAATTTATTGATTTATGATCAACTTTTTCGCTCGCAGTAATTACCTGACCGAATCTCCCAAACAACTACTTTGAAAGCCAGTTGCGCCTATAAACCAAACGTTCCCTTAACATATATGGAACTATTTCGCCAGGACTGGATACTGGCGATGCACTATCTAACGATTGAGAAAATATAAAGACTACATCTAACGATGCATCATCTAACGATGGATTGAATATAAAGACTACATCTAACGATGACAATATAAAATCAATTTTAATCAGATCAACCCTGACATAAAGGGAGTGGTAGGTGGGATAACAATATTTTACGTCCGTTCTGTATGCTCCACTGACATAGAATGCGTCCTTAGTGACAAACTAGCGCTGAGGCCTGCCCGCGAAACCTTCACGTGACTTCACGACGGAAGACCATTTCAGTGGCAGGGATAATTTTATGTTTCAATTGACGAGCAAATTAAACTGCATTTACAAACAGCAAACAAGGTTTCATAAATTCACAAAATGGTGATTCAGGTGACAAATTCCTAGATACTTCTATATATTAAACTTCATTAATATTGTTTGATAACACTTCAAATTAATAAACCCTGCGATTTTTCCAATCATTAATTAGTTCGATTATCACAGAAGCTGTTCATATCTAGGCTACTGCATATGCAATCCAGTGACATAACATTCTTAAATGTATCATAGGCCAAAGAAACTGTTTGTTATTACTTTTGTTTTGTTTTGTTTATATATTGGTTATGATAATGATTACCAATTATTTTGTATAGTTAATTAACATGGTTTAGAAATGTATATGTTTTCCTATGTTTGCAACCTTGATGATTGATGAGTAATAATCACGATGGTCAGTCAACTTTGGTTCTCATGACTTACCTGGCATAATTATGACATTCTTTTAGTAATTAAGAAATTCTTTAAGTGATTATGAACAACCACAATCCAGGCCATCGCCCTCATGACGTCCAGAGAACAAATGTTACTTTCATCCTTTTCCAAGTACAAAATTGTATATCATTCATAAGGTGGTTTTGCATGATTTCTTAAAGGAAGCTGCCGCCCATCATCTTCTTAAGATTAATAGTACAAGCAAGGTTAATGTATCATGGTAAAACAATAGAGATGAGTTCTAGGAAAGTGATGGCTTCCTACATGATGATTGGATGGTTAAGTTGGATGTAAGTGATGTGGGTTAAGAAATGTGTTTTGAGAGTTAGTAGCAGTTAGTTAAGTTTTGGAAGTGGAAGAAGAAGGATCACAAATAAATATCACAGTCAAACAAAAGGAATATTAACTTCGTATTTTCATCAAGTCTCTACCTGAGTTACTTCCCCAGACCAACATCAACAGACCTCATAAAGCCCGGTTATATTTGGTGGAGATCCGGCGTTCATACTTTTTATGATAACACGTTCTCAGGAAACATGTGTTCATACAGTGGAACTATGACGGAAATAAAGAGATATGAAATATCAGTCAGACTGAGCTTTGATAACCTGCTATCAAGCAAATAATGGACATTGACGGACAAGTGCACACTGTGAAAGAAAAACTGAAAATGGACGGCATCATCATGTAGACAACTATAGCCTATAATCTGAATAATATTTCACCAGATGGGACTGTGATTTTTTTATACCACCAAGGAAAATGGAAGAACCAATTTCCCTCGGATTTGGATTGGAAAAGTTGCAGCAAATTCTACAATCCCTTGAATTACCTAACATGGAGTCACCTGTTTGGACTTTAAGGAGCTTTGAAGGAACCCTCCATTTGGATGTACGATGGTGTAACAGGCAACCAGCTGTAGTACACGGCGCGGAAAGAAAATCTAACAGTACAAGTCAGTCGCTGGAAACCAGCAACACAAAAGCTACCGTTAAATTAAAGAAGAAAAACAAATCGCCATCCACCAGAAGACGAAATAAGGAAAGACTATTGAGGTGGCTGGCTGCTAAGAACTCGGAAGTCCTTACCGATACCGTCTCGATGCGCCAACCACATAACCCTTCGTTTGTGAACAAACATTGTACAAGAAAACAGTCCGAAACTTTTGCAGCAGATGATTGTGCAGATACAGTATCGCAGTTGTTCTATGAACATGTAGACAAACCAGTGTTAATTAGTAATCATGATTTACCCGAAGATCAAAGTGAAGATGTTCCCAATGCATCTAACATGACATGTCCTACGCTTGTACCCATATGTAGTCAAATTTATTCACCTGGACATTCACCCAACAGCGAACAACCAGGGGACAAGGACAGGGACAGAGACACCCTTATCCAACGAGGCCGAGAACTTTTAAGGAAATTTCAAGAGCGACGTCGACGACATCAGGGTAAAGGTTAAAGAACCTTTATATTGCTGAAACTGTTTTATTATTTTTCGTGTATCAAACTACACATGTATGTATGTAGCTGTTGCAAGTCTGTATTTTAATTTGCGTTAGTTCATGTCTATTTCAGATGATTTTTTCAATGCCTCTCAAAATTGTTTTAGACAAAAACTTAAATGGAGTTGATAATTGTCTTTGGTTAACTTTCTGATCCGTAGCTGCACATCCAATATGAATCTGTAAAAGCATGTACAAAGAAAGCAACAAAAAAAAATTGTGATGAATAAAAAAAAAATAGTGATGAATTTCTAATATAGGTCTAAATATATATAGTTTAAGGCCAGTTTTCCCTTGACAGGAATTGGATCCGGATGTATCCCGGCTATTGAAGCCAAATAACATACCTAATCCTGTTGCAATGTGAGAAACAGAAGTCTGAAAGAATTGAAGTATGATTATAATACATGAAAAGAAATGAAGAAATATTATCAAAGTGTAACTATAAATCTGAAGCTGATATCAATGAAGATAATTTTTGTTCAATGATAACTTTTCCCCAGAGTGGAGAAAGTGCAAATATCGAACAACTGGGAAATTATATCATAAAAGTGTTTTGTACATGTATAGCAGCCAAAGTATCGTTTAATAGCGAATGCCAAAAACGGATTCTAGGTCAATTAGCGTATAAACTATATTAAATATGTTAATTATAAAAAGTGTTGACACAAAGTTTTGGATGATAATTTCCCTATGCTTCATTATGCTTGCTTTCAATAGTTGATGTAATCTATGCATGTTTATGGGTTGTAAACATGTAACAACCCATAGTGGAAAACTCAAGCAGTCCTGTTTATGTAAATAATTACTGTAAACAACCAGTAGAAGTTGTTATTTTCTGTATTATAATTCGCGAGGTTATACATAAGCGATGATTTTTTTATAATGAGCCGAGTCAAGTAATCATATGAGAAATTTTATGAAAGTGTAGTATTCAGATGAACATGTAAAATTATAATGAAAATATTATACTGTGTATTAATGAGCACGATATATTGAAGATGTTAAATATTAAAAATGGTTCAATCAAAGGTGGTGAACCCATGAAGTTGTGCTATAAAACCAAACCAGTAAGTTAGATCATTTAGGAATTCTATAAATATGAGTAAAAAAGTAACAAACAGCCAGATTGTTACTTTTAAATGCTATGCAATGACCAGCATTAACATGTTAAAGATGACAAGGTTGTATCTGATTTGAACAACCCATTGTTAAAAGGATGTTGGTATGTAAAGTAGACTAAAGATGACATGATTATTATAGTAAATCTGTCCTGCTCAATTGGGCATATTACATTATTTGTATAAGGTGGTATAGTATTGTAATTCTTTTTGTGAAGTCAAAGGATGACTTCACCCCTTAACAAAGTTACTAACCAAAACAAGTTTTTATAAGTAGTTAACACAAATATAATGTCCTAAAAGTACAGCAAAGCACTTTATTAGTACTAGTAGGTTCAAACAAAGTCAACCATTGTTTGACCTTGCTAGGGTATGATCAGATCACAACTTTCACAAATCTACGTCATCAATTTTCTCTGTATTACATTGTGTGTTTTCTTCAATTCATAATAGAAGTTAGGCTATACTTCCTGATACCAGTGCTTCAGAGTTTGGCAACGCCAATGGACATTATTTTATAACGAACTTGAACATATGAATATCCTAAAGAATGTGGACATTCTTTTCCGGAGCGGAGGCATATATCATAGGCCAAAGAAACTGTTTGTTATTACTTTTGTTTTGTTTTGTTTATATATTGGTTATGATAATGATTACTAATTATTTTGTATAGTTAATTAACATGGTTTAGAAATGTATATGTTTTCCTATGTTTGCAACCTTGATGATTGATGAGTAATAATCACGATGGTCAGTCAACTTTGGTTCTCATGACTTACCTGGCATAATTATGACATTCTTTTAGTAATTAAGAAATTCTTTAAGTGATTATGAACAACCACAATCCAGGCCATCGCCCTCATGACGTCCAGAGAACAAATGTTACTTTCATCCTTTTCCAAGTACAAAATTGTATATCATTCATAAGGTGGTTTTGCATGATTTCTTAAAGGAAGCTGCCGCCCATCATCTTCTTAAGATTAATAGTACAAGCAAGGTTAATGTATCATGGTAAAACAATAGAGATGAGTTCTAGGAAAGTGATGGCTTCCTACATGATGATTGGATGGTTAAGTTGGATGTAAGTGATGTGGGTTAAGAAATGTGTTTTGAGAGTTAGTAGCAGTTAGTTAAGTTTTGGAAGTGGAAGAAGAAGGATCACAAATAAATATCACAGTCAAACAAAAGGAATATTAACTTCGTATTTTCATCAAGTCTCTACCTGAGTTACTTCCCCAGACCAACATCAACAGACCTCATAAAGCCCGGTTATAAATGTATCTTGTCAGTGAAATGCCATGTATTATATTATATTATATAATATTCAAGGTTTATTTTAACCAATGGTACAATTTTCCCCAAAATGGTCATAAAATGGCTATAACTTTGTTTGTTTGTTTGTTTGTTTTAAATGATCTTCCCGTAGGAACTCGTCAACAACCCATGATACTATAGGAGCGGGTTACTGACTCTCACTACCTCTATCACCGGTCTACTTCAAGCTTGCACAACCCCAGGGCACAACTTAGGCTAATTTCTATACAAGTTTTACACCTTTCAGGAAATGCCCTTTGTAAGACTTGTATCTTGACTATGTACAAATTATATTTGCTACCGCCTTTTGGGAAACCACTGGTAACGAAAAAGGACTAACTGATTCCAGCATCTAACACTAAGGGATATATTTGGATGTAAAATGTTGTAGATGATCAAATGAGATGGACAAGATGTATTGTGTTGAGCAAAACTAATGTGTTTGACTAACAAGAAATGGTTCCTACTACGCACACAAAAAGTATCCATATACTTAAAAAAAAGCATGCAATATCCTAAAGACACTCAACCTAAACTACCAAATGAAGTACAATAGATGGGGAATGTTGTTCTGCGTGTACCTCATTCGGCACGATGCAACTTTATTTTCCCAAATTACACCACTTTGAATGAAAAAGAGGGCATTTAAAAAGTGACAACATTTACATGGACCGTTCTCTCGAAGGACCCTAATTATATATGCAGGTATGAGATTATCCAGTGGAAACACTGGAACTAGATTTTTGTGATGTCAAAATTTCCGCAATTTTATTTATTTTCATTGTTAAAAGGATGTTGGTATGTAAAGTAGACTAAAGATGACATGATTATTATAGTAAATCTGTCCTGCTCAATTGGGCATATTACATTATTTGTATAAGGTGGTATAGTATTGTAATTCTTTTGTGAAGTCAAAGGATGACTTCACCCCTTAACAAAGTTACTAACCAAAACAAGTTTTTATAAGTAGTTAACACAAATATAATGTCCTAAAAGTACAGCAAAGCACTTTATTAGTACTAGTAGGGTCAAACAAAGTCAACCATTGTTTGACCTTGCTAGGGTATGATCAGATCACAACTTTCACAAATCTACGTCATCAATTTTCTCTGTATTACATTGTGTGTTTTCTTCAATTCATAATAGAAGTTAGGCTATACTTCCTGATACCAGTGCTTCAGAGTTTGGCAACGCCAATGGACATTATTTTATAACGAACTTGAACATATGAATATCCTAAAGAATGTGGACATTCTTTTCCGGAGCGGAGGCATATATCATAGGCCAAAGAAACTGTTTGTTATTACTTTTGTTTTGTTTTGTTTATATATTGGTTATGATAATGATTACTAATTATTTTGTATAGTTAATTAACATGGTTTAGAAATGTATATGTTTTCCTATGTTTGCAACCTTGATGATTGATGAGTAATAATCACGATGGTCAGTCAACTTTGGTTCTCATGACTTACCTGGCATAATTATGACATTCTTTTAGTAATTAAGAAATTCTTTAAGTGATTATGAACAACCACAATCCAGGCCATCGCCCTCATGACGTCCAGAGAACAAATGTTACTTTCATCCTTTTCCAAGTACAAAATTGTATATCATTCATAAGGTGGTTTTGCATGATTTCTTAAAGGAAGCTGCCGCCCATCATCTTCTTAAGATTAATAGTACAAGCAAGGTTAATGTATCATGGTAAAACAATAGAGATGAGTTCTAGGAAAGTGATGGCTTCCTACATGATGATTGGATGGTTAAGTTGGATGTAAGTGATGTGGGTTAAGAAATGTGTTTTGAGAGTTAGTAGCAGTTAGTTAAGTTTTGGAAGTGGAAGAAGAAGGATCACAAATAAATATCACAGTCAAACAAAAGGAATATTAACTTCGTATTTTCATCAAGTCTCTACCTGAGTTACTTCCCCAGACCAACATCAACAGACCTCATAAAGCCCGGTTATAAATGTATCTTGTCAGTGAAATGCCATGTATTATATTATATTATATAATATTCAAGGTTTATTTTAACCAATGGTACAATTTTCCCCAAAATGGTCATAAAATGGCTATAACTTTGTTTGTTTGTTTGTTTGTTTTAAATGATCTTCCCGTAGGAACTCGTCAACAACCCATGATACTATAGGAGCGGGTTACTGACTCTCACTACCTCTATCACCGGTCTACTTCAAGCTTGCACAACCCCGGGCACAACTTAGGCTAATTTCTATACAAGTTTTTACACCTTTCAGGAAATGCCCTTTTGTAAGACTTGTATCTTGACTATGTACAAATTATATTTGCTACCGCCTTTTTGGGAAACCACTGGTAACGAAAAAGGACTAACTGATTCCAGCATCTAACACTAAGGGATATATTTGGATGTAAAATGTTGTAGATGATCAAATGAGATGGACAAGATGTATTGTGTTGAGCAAAACTAATGTGTTTGACTAACAAGAAATGGTTCCTACTACGCACACAAAAAGTATCCATATACTTAAAAAAAGCATGCAATATCCTAAAGACACTCAACCTAAACTACCAAATGAAGTACAATAGATGGGGAATGTTGTTCTGCGTGTACCTCATTCGGCACGATGCAACTTTATTTTCCCAAATTACACCACTTTGAATGAAAAAGAGGGCATTTAAAAAGTGACAACATTTACATGGACCGTTCTCTCGAAGGACCCTAATTATATATGCAGGTATGAGATTATCCAGTGGAAACACTGGAACTAGATTTTTGTGATGTCAAAATTTCCGCAATTTTATTTATTTTCAGCCCTTTTTGGGTGTTTTTGAACAATTTTACTCGCTTTCCAGCTTTTTTGACGATTTCTAGACTTTCTCATGAATGTGTAGTCTCATGCCTGTATATGTAAGCACGCCGAGTAAGTATTGATAAGTCATGCAGTAATGAGCCCGTTACACAACATGTACCAGTGGGAATCGCCCTGAAGGAGGAAATAGCCCTAGTTTGTCAGTTTTGAAATGCTCACTTTTTCCATTCAAATTCCTATAACTTGGGGAAATAAAGTCGCATCGTGCTAAATGGATATCAAAATACGCAGAACTAAATTATTTATCTATTGATTACTTCATTTGGTAATTTAAGTCGACTGAGTGTCTTTAAGATATTGCTTTTATTTTAGGCTACGGATACTTTTTTGTGCGCAGTATGTATTTCCCTTTTGACTGTGTAACACACTGTACTAATTATAATATGTATGTAAGTTAATGTATTTAATTTTCCATATATCTCTGTAATGTAATTGTTTAGCCCTGGGCAAAACTGGAAAACACTGTGTTTGTTTCTTAGGTAAATAAGATTTAATAGAAAAAAGATGAAAAAAAGAGAGAATTGTATTTTGTTTCATTTGTGTGTGTTTTATTACCCAAACTTCGAAATGCGGTACATTCTAGCGATACCTCCTCTCTTTAATGATAAATAACGTACCGCTGCTCTTGAGTCACTGCAATTCCAGTGTAGTAACTGGATTCCTTGCCCCTATAATATACCTAACTTTTGTTACCAGTGTGTTATTATTTGTTGTGAAAAATACAAAAGTAGTCACAAATTTATCAAGGGGTGTAGTATCCCCTTAGAATAAATATCCTAAAGGCACTTTACCTAACTTCCATAAAGTCAAGTGATCAATGGATGGGGAAACGTTGTTCTGCGTATAATACCTCATTCGCCACGATGCAACTTTATTTCCCAAGAAGTTATACCACTTTGAATGGAAAAGAGAGTATTTTAAAAGTGCAATATTTACATGGACTTTTCTCTCGAAGCACGCTAATTAGATAATTATGCAGGCATGAGATTTTCCAGTGGAAACACTGGAACCAGACTTTTGTGATGTCAAAATTTCCGCAATTTTATTTATTTTCAGCCCTTTTTGGGTGTTTTTGAACAATTTTACGAGATTTCCAGCTTTTTTGACAATATTTAGACTTTCTCATGCCTGTATTATGTAAGCACGGCGAGTAAGTATTGATAAGTCATGCAGTAATGAGCCCGTTACACAACATGTACCAGTGGGAATCGCCCTGAAGGAGGAAATATCCCTAGTTTGTCACTTTTGAAATGCTCACTTTTCCCCTCCAATTCGGTGTAACGTGGGGGAATTAAAGTCGTATCGTGCTCAATAGACATAGATATCAAAATACGCAGAACGTAATTATCCATCTATTGATTACTGAGTGTCTTTAATTTATTGCTTTTGCTTTAAGGCTATGGACACTTTTTAGGGTGCACACCAGTAAATAGTCCTCATTGACTTTCTGTACAAACAGGCTCCGGGAAAACGTCTATTTCTTGACTCCATAGCAACTCATTTCTTTAAAACTTACCCTTTCTACAAGTCGAAGGTCAGATGAAGACATCCATTGTAGAAATTATATACGGAGCCCAGCATATTTTTTTCAGAAAAATGCCGACTAGATCACCCTATAGCCTAGCTTACGCCACCTCACAAATAGCTTGGTGTTTCTAAAATGTAACACATTTTGAAAGTTGAGCCAAATCGTCATAAAAAGTCGGATCCTGCTCATTTTACACACACAATCTATTTCCCAGGCCTAAATGAGGATTATACTAATAGTTGGGTTTTAAGCCTTTTAGTTTCCTTGTTTGAAACACTGATATTTTGGTGTAGGATATTTGTCTTTACTGGTGTGCACTCTTTATGCGCAGTATTGCCTGTGTAACACACTGTACTTTGTTGTAATTATAATATGTTTGTAAGTTAATGTATTTAATTTTCCATACATCTATGTAATGTGTTTATTTAGCCCTGTGCCAAACTGGAAAACATACTGACTTTGTTTCTCAGGTAAATAAGATTTAATAGAAAAAAAAAAGGAAGAAAAAAAAAAGAGAATTGTATTTTGTTTTATTTGTGTTTGTTTTATTACCCAAACTTCGTATTAAATGTTGAATATATTTTAGAAATTCCATGAAAAGATGTGGTTTTGTAATTTTGCGAAAAACTTGATTTTTCTCTGCTTAATTTATTGACCAAAAACATCTACTTTTGAAAGAGACATTGATGACATTATAGTGTTGCTATCTCACACTTTCACACTATTTCACACTATTTCACACTATTCATTTTTTCTCAATAGAATCCCTATTCATTTATTTTTGATCCCTCAACTATTCGTTTTGATGAGATATAATTAATTTTGATTAGGTATCACTTTGAACCAACAATCGTATAAAAATGAATATAGTTTCCGTTTTAACAAGTCACTATTTAAATTTAAAAGAGCTCCAACTCATTATTTGACAAGATTATCCATTTCAATTTGAAAAGGTTCTATTATATCCCTTCGGTGACGATAAACTATTCAAATTCCATTTTTTGGCCACTTTTGATAAGAACCTATTCATTTTTTAGATGACAAGACAATCTAATCCAATTTGAGTTTGTAATTTTGATGAGAAAATCCGATTCATTTTGAAAAATCTGTTAATTTTGAAGATAAATCTGTTATGTCCCCTCCGAATAGTCATAGCCTACATGTCAAATGTTAATAGATTCTATTAAATTGTGAGTGCATACAGTACTGCTGATAGTGGCATGGATGACATACTAGTATAATTGCTATCTACTGCTGATAGAGGCATGGATGACATACCAGTATTGCTATCTACTGCTGATAGAGGCATGGATGACATATATTTTTTTTTTTATCTTTTGACATAGTATGTCAGGCAAAATGCCTTTTATTCACATTAAATACACTATAAATATTATAACAACAAAAGTTATTGCACTGCACATAATCCATATATAATAGTAGATGTTATAAAACAAATTTACATACATGTATATAATAAGAAAATCAAACAAATAATTTAAGCAAAATGACAGAGCCAAGAACAGACACGGAAGTCATCCAAGTAACTGTTCATCTGCGATCAACTAGCTAAAGTCATCGCAGACCAAACCTCTCATACGAAGTTCCTGCCTAAAGAGGAACAGAAGACAAGGATGATCACCGTATCTGTATTTGCCAATGCACATTTTGCCAACACATATAACATAATTGATATATTTTGACCGATCACTGGTAATGTCATTATGATAATTAAATAAAACATTTTCAATAGAAAGCCTAAAGTTCTTACCAAGCCTTTGTGTAATAACCCTGTTAGCAAATTCCCAAATAGGAGTGGTCTTATTACAATGAAAAAAGAAGTGCTCTGGATGATCAACAGCATTACAGGAATTGCACAAATTTGTATCTTCTTTCCCCATTTTACATAATAAAACTTTTGTAGGATAAATGTTATGAATAATTTTCCAATTAAGTGAAATAAGTCTGGCCTCACTGGTACAACATGGTATTGAACCCCAAATCTTTTCCCAATCAAAATTGTAATTGGGGAATCTTCTACACCAATAGTTCATACAAATTGGTGGAACATAAATCTTATCAACCATGGCATGTCTAAAAAACTTTGAAGAACAGGCATTCTATAGGGACTGCATTAAAGACAATTGATTCAGTCCTAATTTGGTCTAGAATTGGTGCATTCTTCCAATCATTCGGCAGAGCATTGCAAAGAGCGAAGTACTGAAAAACAATGTTGCCAGTGCGTGGAATGCGGTGCCTAAAATACTCAAGTGAGTAGATTGAACCATCATCATCAAAAAGATCTTTTATAAAAATAAAGCCAGCTTCAATCCAGTCTCTATAGAAAAGTGTTTTCTTGTTAACAGTTACAGCATCATTGTTCCAAATGATTTGATTGTAGTAATCAGATATGTCAGCTTTATTTGAAGTACATTTAGTATTGAACCAGACTTTAAGGGAGGTCTAATGAGCGTGAACCTGGTTTGGATGCAGAGGGAGTGTGCCTGCAACAGACACAGCCACCAGAAAAGGACCAGCTCAGATCGCGCGCCAAATAAGTTTGCAGTCCAGAAATTTCATTTTTTTCTCAGCCTTGCAAAAAATAGGCAGAGGTGGGAATCGAACCCGGGACCTCGGTGTTGTAAAACCTACTGCGTTACCACTGAGCCAACTGACAATCAGCTATGAGAAGTTTGATAGTAATCCTTGATATTGCTGAATAGAATAAATCAATACTGATAGGTCTATTTATCTAATGTACGATGTTATTCAAATTGGCCTATAAACTAGGAATATAATGTGAAATGACTATCAATCGATCAATCAATCAAGTTGTCAAGTTATCAACAATCAATAATAAACCGACGTAGGCGCTAGGCCTATCATGGAATATTACTAACTAGGCCTACTAACTAATATACCAAATAAATAAAATAAATAAATAAGTCAGTAAATAAATAAATAGGCATAGGCCTAAATAAATAAATAAATACATAATGCAGAATGCAGTTAGTATTTTAGTTGCAAAATTCCAAACATTCTATTCACACATTCTATTATAATTTTCTGCTATACACGCAAAGGACCTGTGCCTTTAATATGTCCGCGCATAATCAATAATGAGTCTTTCACCATGCTCACACACCATGTTAAACTATTGTATCCCTGCAAGTATTATACTGACCAAGTCCTAACACCTCAATGAAATGGATGCTATAACGTACCCAATCAAGCGAACATATCAAGGTCATATCAGGGCGTTATACAAAGAATGGTCAAAGGTCAACGTTTCCAAAGAAGTATAGTAATAGATGTAGACACAAGCTTTCGTGCGGGAAACATAAACACATAGTCGTCAGTCGTGTGGTTTTTATGAGATTTGATACGGCGCTGAAGTCTATTGGCTGTCCCAAAATCAGTACCAGACCCGGTTTCCAGACGGCAATGTGTGTGTTGTTACAAGGAATGCAAACTCATTTTATCAATGAGTGAACCACATAGAGGAATACGACATCTATCGTGAGCCAATCTGCATTCTGTTGCCTACAAAAGCCGACGATCAGGTAAAAATTCTAAAAGCAGCGTGACTAGATATTTGCGTTAATTTCATGATACGTGTAAAACGCATTGAAAACGCCAAATTGCAGTCATAAAATATATAATATTAGTAAATCACCCAATCGAATGTTAACGTAGGTATGTGGAAAAGAACTGCAATAACAATAACAAACTATGTGCCCAAAGAGTTGTCTTTGGCATGTCGCTTTTTGAAATATGACCAAAAATATCAAATTTTGGAAAAACGCCCCAAAATTTAAAACAAACACGAACCTTCAAAAATAAATATATATTAGCACTCGGCGGCCCAGTCACTACTTGCCGCTGTGATTTGGGGTAACTCATTGCTTCCCCTCTCCAGATACCGGAACTTGAAGGTCGCTCATACCCCAGCCCTTAAACATGTTGTTATAAAAAACAGGAAAGGTGTCAATAACATTCTTGCATACAGTGTTGATTTGGTTGAAGCTACAATTACAATTAAACACATTCATACCCAAACCAAACTTGTTGACATAGTAAAGTGGAATGTTCTTCCAGCAAGCAGGACTAGAATTGTTTAGTTTTTGATCCAAGACATCTTTAAAGCATTGAAAAACATCTCAACCTGAAATATGTTTATACCACCTCTTTCATAATCTGCAATAATGGTGTTCCGCTTCACCGCTTCCACTCTATTCCAAATAAATTTAAAAAACATAATGTTTAATTTCTTTACAACTCTCCCAGGAAGGTCTACAACTGGAGCAATGTATGAAAGTTGTGAAGCCAACAATGTTTTCACGATCAAGTTTCTACCAACCATTGATAGGCCTCGCATCTTCCATGCACGGATTGAACACTCGATCTTATTCATTTTATCCTCCCAATTACAAGACAAATGATTTATTGAGATACTTGGGGAGAAATACACACCAAGGATTTTAACAGTGTTATTTGGCGCTAATTTCCAGTTAACATTTCCGATGCCGAAATTATTATTTTTCAAGGACCCAATCCATACGGCATCACTTTTGGCATGATTTACTGAAAGGCCAGATAATCTTGAAAAGTTATCAAATACATCCATAACCGTTTTAACACATTCAGGGTCTTTTACAAAAATGGTAGTATCATCTGCAAAAGTAGAGATGCGAATTTCATTACGCTCATAGTTCTCAAATGGTAAAGTAATACCCTGGATTTGCTTGGATTGACGAATTTTACAAGCGAGCAACTCCACACTAAGGACGAAGATCAAAGGCGAAATCGGACAACCCTGACGTACGCCACAATTTACATCAAAGGAACTTGAGATGTGACCATTATTAATAATACAATTAGTGGTATTGGAAAAAATAACTGAAATCCATTTTCTGAACATTGAACCAAAATTCAATTTTCTGAGCGCATAAAATATAAAGTCACGTTCTATACTGTCGAATGCTTTTTAAAATCAATACACATCATAACACCAGGTAAATTATTATTATCAACATATCTTAAAACATCTTCAATAAGGCGGATATTTTCGTGTATACTTCTACCCTTAACAAAACCATTCTGATCAGTATTCACAACAGACTGAAGAATGTTTTTAATACGAGCAGCCAATGCTTTAGTGGCTATCTTATAATCAATATTCAACAAAGCAATTGGACGCCAGTTATTAAGGGAATCCTGGGAAGCCCTTTACCTTTATGAATGAGGGAGATTATGCCACGATTCTGACAGGTGGTAAGTGACCCAGAAAGATACGCATCATTAAGCGCCGTAACAACAATGGGACCAATATTTGGCCAAAAGTGCTGATAGAACTCTACCGTGAGACCATCATAGCCAGGGCTTTTATTTTTCTGCCTCCGCCAGGAGGTAGTATGATTTGAAATTTACACCTAAAATGCCGCACATTGCGCGGCATATAGGCCGATTGTACAAATTTATATTCTGTCAAGTACTCTAATTTCCGCCCAATATCGAAAGCCCAATATATATCCCCCACCACTTTGCGCCATACATAAATTCGCCTATCGCCATTTCCGAATGTTCAAAAAGGTAATCACGCTTCCTCAGCATGTGCAATAAATTAGCATTAAAATTAATCTTATTCTATAGGGATTCTAGAAACACCTAGCACGTGGCGCCAATGGTGCGAGTCTATCAAGCTCATGAATTATGCATTAGAATTTTTCAAACTCATATGTTGTATAATTGAAGACCGAATTAAAAAGACTAGCTTGCGTATGCCGTCCTGTCAACCAGACCAAAAATGCCATACTGCGCAGGTCAGCAACCAATCACGGCGCGCCTTTGTCATGACGTCAGACGCAAACTCATATCGAAACCTTTGGTGAACTAAGATTTTCCGAGCTTTTCACGCATGAACCTACTGTGGAAACCCTGCCAAAATCGGGTACTTTTTTACATCTCTTGCCACCATTATTTAATTGGATGAGATATAACTTGGATCCTTCACATAAATATAATAAATACTGAGGTAATTCGATTTTTTTTTAAATAAAAATCCTCTGAACTTGTTTACCATCGCGTGGGATGGGTTAATCTCTGTATTTTTGGTCAAAAATCGCCTTGATTTCTGCGTAAAAACTGTAAAATGCGATTTTTGCTGAAAACGAGCTGAAAACTGCGCTATTCTTTTCATTAACAGCGCCATCTGCAAAATCTGACGTCTTGTATCTCCTGCAGGGAATTCCCAGATAATATTAGAAATCTAGTGATGTAAAATTCATTCTGATTGGATAATATTTCGAGTCGCGTACGTGTAGCCAACGTAAAATGGTGAATCTCAAAATCCAATGAAATCTAGCGTTAGTTGGAAGACCAAAGAATTCACTCACAGCCACATCCGGGTATGTCTGTGCTAGTTGTTAACAAAGTCTGAAGATCTCGTTGCACTGTGTGCACAAAGTCAATACTGGCTACTTGTAAACAATGAGCGCTACGGAAGAGGCTATTGTACAAGTAGCGTGGGCAAGCTGTCTTGAAAACCTGTTGGCGTAAGCGTAAATTCTCTCGTATTTGTGGCCAGATTGTAAGTAAGTTTTTAATATTTTCTATATTTTTTATTCATAATATTGTTAAACAACCTCTATAGAATAAAACTGTGTATTTATTTTTCAGTGAAACCCAATATAAAGTGCTTAAAATAACGGTAAATGTAATGCATGTGAAAATCATGAAATGGCAAAAATCACACGATACAGCTGGTTGCACTGCATCTTATCACTGGTTCATTCTAAATAGAAATCGGGGGTGAAGACTCTCACTCATGCACTCAGTCATGTCAGTTCTGTGATTATGATATACGTTTAGTCTGTACTTTAAGCTTAACCATTTAAACATGGTGTTTATATCATGTTTATACCAGTTGCGCCTTGCTTTGCTTAGATATTCATCATCATCACTCATTCACCATGTTCACTGATGAAATTGCATGATTGTACATGTATGAAAATGTAGTAGTTCCAGCTCGACTCATCACAAATTTGTCAGTCTGAAATCATGGAAATTTAATAATGGACACTGTGTTTCAAAAAAGCTAAATAATGAAATTTGTACGCATTAAATTTTGTCTGGGCTGCAAGCAACAACGTTGGGGTATAATTACCGTATTACTTACAAATGTTTTCAATTTTTACTTGTTTTTACAGAGATGAAGTTAAGACACAAGGAAACCGTAAACTATCGTCCAGCTTAACAGTGGGCCGGTTACAAGTTTCGGGTCGCAAAGCAGGGTCAGAACGCTGGCCATCATCCAAATTATGGCGGTGTCACATTGTCGATGAAAGAGAAGATGAGGTCAAAGTAACTTGGGAGGGATGGCCAACATCATATGATCAGTGGATTCCTAAAGTAGATGCTGTTGATGTCTCCGATGCCACAGAGTCAACTGATGCATATGGGCATCTTAAATATCAAATCTATGTTCAGGTGAGTGAGAACATTATCTTGTAGGCCTAATTAAATTTGAAATTTTGTTTACTACTTCTGAAAAAAAAAGAAAACTTGTTTAATACTGTACTGTTGTTGATAGGTTCTGGTTGTGCTCTCTGGCCCTTACTCCAATTTAAATGTAAAATTCAGAAAGTGGTTCAATCAACTTTCCAATGGGAATAAATTCTTGCTCAATGTTCACTTTAGATAAAATGGTATACGGTATTGTACAAGTTTAACCCTATTAGAAAAGCATGCAAATTTTAAACAAATTGAATTGGCTTTCATTATTTTTATTTTAAATTCCAAGTTCTATTTTAAATTAAAGAGTTATATTGCAGGCAATTGTTCTTCAAATTGGCACCATTTTCATTCAATATTTGAAATGATAAATCACATGTAGGCCTAAATTGATATTCATTTATGTTTTCAATTATTTTATTTTACAGATTCAAGAACATTTGAATATAGCTCGTTTCAGTGATTCTGAAGTGACGATAAGAATCCCCATCCAAAAGGAAACCTACGAACGATTCATAAATGATTGTGGACTGAAGGAGAATACTGGAATTTGCAGGGTTGATGAAAGTGATCGCCTTGAACAAGTGCTGGGGGAGAAATGGTGGCGGAGAATCTCAAATGAGGCAGGAGACTATGCTGAGGTCAATTTTGGGACTTTGACATTTTCTTTACAAGAACGTCGCCCTTTGGGAACATACAGAGTGGTAAACAACAAGTTGGAGAAGACTCTCATTCATCGCGGATATAACTTTGTGATAAAATTTGTAAAAGACTATGGTAACAGGTGTGATCTTGGTTTAATTTTGTAGTGATTCAGTCAAGGACTCTACTTTCATTCACAATGGCAAGTATATCATCATATTTATTTGTGATTTTATCACTTTTTCTTGCCCATTCCTTACTATTCTCAACTGTATTCAGTAAACCTACTACTACAGATGAGTGGCTGTTACCCTTAAATAAATATATGCTGCACCAGCTTGTCACTTCATCATGTCCCAATGAAAACATCAAGTTACTTGACAAATCTGTTAGTGATAGTGTCATCACAAAGATTCTTTCAGACAATCATATTTTAGAGAGTGATGTGAATGTTGACTCATTGTCAGCACAGGTTCTTAAATGTGTCCGAACCATGTTAGGTAAATTGAAGACAGCCACTAAACGCGGAGGCTATTATTCTAACAAAATGATCAACAGTTGGAAAGATTCAATATGTAACTTGAAATTAGGTGGTGGTAAACGTAAACTTGAGGAAGAATTGAGTAGGAAAAAAAAGAGACGTAAAATATGTGAAGAAGAGATTACTGAACAGAAAAAAAGATCAAAACTATTGAAAAGGAAAGAAGTCAAATGGTCAAAAAGCTTGTAAAAAAGACTAAGAAATCATCTCGAAAACAAGGATCAAAAGAAAATTTCTCCAAACGGTACATGAAGAAAATGAAAAAACACTTACTTGAGACCGCTACTGCAACTGTTGAATTCCTTTGATCTCTTGGTATGAAAGTCACTACCTTAAGTGTATGTGACAAGTTTGGAAATACTGTTGACTTGAAATATGGAACTGAAATTAGGAAAGAATCTCGCAAACTTCCTGTGGATAAAGCCCTTTATCTTAAAGATACATTATGTATATCAGACCGTAATTACAGACGTCTTGCCAAAAACCTCAAACAGTTGCCAAGCTTAAAGAAACTAAAACTGCGTGCCAAAGAAATTGATGCCATGTTCCCAGTTCATGAATACACAGATATGATTGGAGCTTGGGAACCGCTGAATAAAAAAATTAGTTATGTCGTTAATCAGATGGCCAAAAAATATGCTGATGAGCCACTTCCAAACCAAATTGGCATCAAAATTAGTGGTGACGGAACACGCATTGGGAAGCGAATCCATTGTGTAAACATTACATTTCGTGTCATATATGGTAAACACCTCGGTGATGAACATATTCTGGCCATGGTTAGAAAACCTGAAAAATACAAATTCCTTGAGCAAATTTTCAAACCCATTGTGAAAGATTTACCTGATTTTGTTTCTGTAGGTAATAAATCTGTTCAATTAGCATTTTATCTAGGTGCAGATATGAAATTTCTCAATGAAATGACAGGAATTGGTGCGTGCAGCAGCAAGTATAGCTGTGTATGGTGCAAGTGTCCAAGCAATGAAAGGTATATTCATACCCGCAAGTGGTCTATGATCGATCCAAACTTTGGTGCTCGCAGTGTGGAGGAAATTTGCAAATTCTGTAAGCTACCAAAAGCCCGAAATATGAGCTGTGTTGCACCACCAATTCTTGGTTTCATTCCCGTTCATTGTATCATTCGGACCCATTACATCTTTTTTGAGGATATCTGATCAGTTAGTGTTACAATTAATTCAGATTTTAAGACACAAAGATAATATTGGAAAGAATTCAAAAACTGTGGACATTTCCAAATGTCAAAATATCGCTGCATTTGAGGAATTTGTACGGGATTTATCTATACCATGGTCATTTTATACATCGAAAGAGTCAGGTCAAATCCAGTTCCGTGATTTCACTGGACCAGAACACATCAAAGTTCAAAAATACATAAAACTAGATGATTTGATACCATGGCATCCAAAGCAAGAAGGCATCAAATGGCTTTGGGCAGAGTTCGGCAAAATAATGACCTTGATTAAAACAGAGGATGTGAATACAAATGAAATAGAGAGTCGTGCTCGTGAATGGGTTTCAAAGTATGCTCAGACCTTTCATGCCAAAGATGTGACACCGTATATGCACGTTTTTATGAATCATGTCAGTGAAGCTGTAGAACTTCATGGTCCTATTAATAACTTCAGTCAACAAGCAATGGAAAAATTAAATGACACAATAACTTCGCTCTTTTTCCGTTCTTCAAATCACAGAAATACAGAAGCTTTTGTGCAAGTTATGCAAAAGCAAAATAGAATTTCGTATCTGCATGAAACTTGTAAGGACGATTTGGCATACCAAGTACATTGTAAGAGATGTGGGCAGTTAGGTCATAACAGACGCACATGCTATTTGAAGTATTATCCGCTTAATCAAGTTGTCCGCGAAGAAGTTAATTGAAATCGCTTGTTGGCTGAAGTTAAGTTTACAGATACATTTATTTTCATCTCACTGTTAGAACATGTATCTAAAGTTTGGAATGCAATTGCTAAAAGTTATTGCGTCACAAATTAATATTTTGTAAATTTTGATACGGTACATGCCAGTTGGTGCCACAAAGTTCAAGATTGATATCTTTTTTCATTGAAAGTGTTTACCACTCATAACCACTGTGTACTACAGTATGCTGCATTCCATCTCAAGTTGCAAAAAATTATCACAAATTACTATTTTGTAAATTAAATTTTGATACGGTACATGCCAGTTGGTGCCACAAAGTTCAAGATTAATTTCTTGTTCCATTGAAACTGTTTTAAAAAGTGTTTACCACTGTGTAGTATTCTGTATTCCGTCTCAAGTTGCAAAAAATTATTGTATCACAAATTGCTATTTTGTAAATTTTTATACGGTGCATGCCAGTTGGTGCCACAAAGTTCAAGATTGATATCTTTTTTCATTGAAAGTGTTTACCACTCATAACCACTGTGTACTACAGTATGCTGCATTCCATCTCAAGTTGCAAAAAATTATCACAAATTACTATTTTGTAAATTAAATTTTGATACGGTACATGCCAGTTGGTGCCACAAAGTTCAAGATTAATTTCTTGTTCCATTGAAACTGTTTTAAAAGTGTTTACCACTGTGTAGTATTCTGTATTCCGTCTCAAGTTGCAAAAAATTATTGTATCACAAATTGCTATTTTGTAAATTTTTATACGGTGCATGCCAGTTGGTGCCACAATGTTAAAGATTGATCTTGTTTCAATCAAACTGTTTACCACTATGTACATGTGTGTAATGTATTCTACCTCAAGTTTGGCAGCACGTGATGTAACTTGAACTTAATTACTTAAGCTTACGTAGCTAATGTGAAGGCCTAAAAGTTGCACGCTGCTTTCAGTGTTGCAGAATTATATGCCATAGTATGTGAAAAGGGTTGCAAAACCTAAATGCTGCCTCATTTGAAAAGATGTTTTCTGATGTCACTACGTAAATCGAGGTGGGATATTGCAATCTGAGGTGCTCTTGGACTTTCTTAATGTGCAACTGGTTCACAAAACAATGTGTAACCTACTTTTTAGTTCGAAGTGTGTGTAGTAAGTAACATAAAGTATAGTTTTATAGTTAGAATTTTTTGTCAAGTGTTTTATTTTGCTAACATAATTTGTGTGCTATATTTTGTGTATTTATCAGGGAATGGTATTGATAACAATAAAAAGAAAACGGCAGAACAATTAACATAACTGTCAAATACTGGTACTTTAAATATACAACTAAAATAGGTGTGCTTCTAATGCTCAATGTAATAATTGAAAAACAACATTGTGATGTTGGGCATTTTTAACACTTGATGTGCAACTTTAACTTATTCATATCCCCATCTGGTTAAAGTCAAGTATGTGTGTTAATAATAATTGATATTGATAATCAATATGTTGTTGATAAGTGTTTATTTTTGCCAATATAATTTGTGCTAACTCTTGTGTATTTATTTTATCACATGAATGATGCGATAGTATTTTACAATAAAAGACAGAAATGATGTCTGTCTGCAATTGTTCCTACCATTCACAGTTTGAAATATACATCTTTGTGATATGGACAGTCTTGAAACTTAACTTGCAACTGATTCACATAAACATTGCCAAAGTACAATTTGTAACTAAAGTGTTTTATATTAAAGCCATTTTAATTATATAGTTTTAAAATAAAACACTTGATTATAACTTTAAAACTCAAGTGTGTGTGTCATAATAATTGATACTTCAGAAATCAATATATTATTGACAAGTGTTTATTTTTGCCAATATAATATGTGCTAACTTTGTATTTATTTTATCACATGAATGATGTGATACTACATGTATTTTACTGCAATAAATGAAAATTAAAAGACAGAAATGATGTCTGTCTGCAATAGTTCCTACCATTCACAATTTGAAATATACATCTTTGTGATATTGGACAGTCTTGAAACTTCACTTGCAACTGATTCACAAAACATTGCCAAAGTACAATTTGTAACTCAAGTGTTTTATATTAAAACCATTTCAATTCTATAGTTTTAAAATATAACACTTGATTATAACTGTAAAACTCATGTGTGTGTTGTACCATAATGATATTTTTAATATTTATATTTTAATATTGTAGTTTAGCAACAATGTTGTTGATAAGTGTTTTATTTTTTGCTAAGTTATGCATATTTTGTCATGTGATGGGTATTTTACTATAATAAATAACAAGTTAACTAAATTTATGAATGGCTAACCTTATTCTTTCTGTGTGTATATTTATATTCAAATTAAAATCTGAACCCTAAAAATAACCACATTATAATGCAGTGAAAGAACTCATAAAACCCCTGCATAGCCAGTGAACATACCCTATTAGCAATAATGGACTGGTCCATTAGTCACACACACAGTCAGAGTCTTTGCACACACAACTTCGTTGACTTTGTTTGCTGTGTTCATTGCAGCGTGACTTGTGCATTCTAGGCTATTTCAATAGGGCCCTTTTCACCAAAAAGGTTTCCATATGAGTATTTTTAATTCGGTATTTAATTATGGGTTGTAGCCTCATCATGGAATAAAGATAGAGCACATCAGCAATATCGTAGAAATAAAGTCGGACAACCGTTATGCTGTGTGTGGCAATGGGAAAACACATTAAACAAGGTTTAATTTCATGATTACATGAAACCTGATTATCAATGCAAAAACTTTGGCTGGAGAAGTTGAAGCTGACGTTCATGGCGACACTTTGGATGTGATAATTTGACATCATGGATTGTTTTGTGCAAAATTTGAGGTATTTTTGTGTCATTTAATACGCGGTGAGTCAGCAGGCCGACTGGCATGCATGCTAGGCTCGACTAGGCCGCAATCATCGTGCATGCGTGTCTACATCATAATAATAGGTTGAAATGATGGGATTGAAAAGACCGGCTAGCTATTTGATTTCTCTGCATACGAGATGTATGTGCTGTGCCGTGTTCAACTATGATGCGCCTAGCCGCGCCTATAGCCGCGCCTATGGCCGGCTTCATTGCTGTTCAAATCATGTACTAAAAGTATTGCAATTTTATTGCGTTGATATAATTCGGAATAATTCGTTTTAAAGTATTTGCTTCCCATGCGTGGTTGGTCATGTTGGTGGTATGTATGTCAGTTTTTTACATTCTACTGAGTACTGTTGCAATATTTTTGTATGCATACCCATGACCGTTTCAAGACTATGACTGAGAAATTTGCTTTTTGTTTGTTAAGATAGAAATAAAAATAAAATGCAAGAATCATCTTTCCCCACACAATACTTCTTACAAACAAGGTGTTGATATTGGCCCTTTCGATGCAAAACAAAGCACAAATGAAGGAAAGAAAACAAAACAATAATGTTTTTGATTTTTTATTCAATTACACATACAAAAAAGTAATGGCCTATGAAAAGACCCCCCTAAATATAATAATATTAATATTATTTTAGTCCTGAATACAAAATGTAATAAACAAGCATAAAAGAATCTGATACGAAAATCTGTTACTCTGAAACGTTACAATTGTAATTTTCAGTCAAAAATCCACAAGAAATGACTCTTGATACAACTTAGGCCTATATTTTAAAAAAAACAGAAACGGCTGCCTGCATCTGGAACTCTTCATATCTGAAAGTTTGAAGGTCTTATTTCATACATCAGAATTATCTGCAAGATGGCTTTAGGTGACCGTGGCCCTATTGGCTAATGCACAAATTTAGATTTTCTTTCTATTTAAATAATACTATAGTATGTTAAAGCTTATGCCCTGTAGATTACATTCGGTTCTTGAGATATGGCCTGTCAAAATGGCGCGTGAAACCAAAACAAAAAAATTGGCAACAACTTTCTTTTTATTTTCTATATTTTTGCAGTTTCCAGTTGCCAGATGATTTTCTAATTACATGCATGAATTATGCAAAGTAAAGATTTCAGATAATCAGATACAATTAAAAGAGCTATGGCACTGAGGCATGGTAGGCCTACATGGGTAGAACACACACTATACTACAAAATTACGGTTGCGTTTTGGCAAATTTCAATTTGCATAATTAATCAGGGCCACTTATTAGAAAAGTTGATTAGGGCCCAAATTAATTATGCAAATGGAAATTTGCCAAAGGCATCCATGGGTTTTATATCTTATTTTGTAGCCGATCTGAACATTTTACTTTGTATAACTCTTGCATATATAATTAGAAAATAAGGCCTACCTGACAACATTGCATAACAAAAATAAAAGAAAGCCATTTTGACAGGCCATATTTTGGTAACCGAATATCCGATTAAAATAAAATTTTCAGTCTTGTAATCAGGAGAGAATGGGCTCACATATTTCAATCAGACAAAAATCTATATCCAATAGCGTTACCTTAAAGCTGGCATTATAAGTGTCTCCTTAACTAATAACAAAAGTTGCCCATTTGTATCTTGGAGGCATTGTCTTTTTTAAAGACATTTCTTGTTTGCCATAGAATTGAGCGCGCCTACACATTCTTCTGCTGTCAAGATACCCTCACAGCTTTCACTCTGTTCATTAGTCAGAGTAGGAAAAATTGTATCTCGAAAAACTCATCCAATTCTATTTCAGACACATCAACTTTGCTTTTAAACAAATCAGAAAAATAGACAACCTCTTCATTTAAAATAACAGATTGATCAGTTGTCATCACACCATTACTACACTGAAGTTTGTTGATTGACTTCTTAGAAGCATTTTTTTCTCCAAATTCAGAAAATATTTAGTACATTTCTCACCTTCTTCAATCCATTTCTCTTTAGATCTTATTTGTAACCCTTTCATAAAATGACTGTACATAACTTCATACTCCAGTTTACAAGCATTATACTGCAATTTCAGGTTCTCATCATCCGTCTGATTGATGCAATTTTCATAAAGCTTTTGTAGTTTACATTCAATTTGCTTTAGCGCACTCATCCTCTGCTTTTGTGAGCCTTTTGCAAAATCAATTGTAAAACACCGGATTTTAGTTTTACATAAGTCCCAGAAATGTTTAGGGGACAATACATCACCATAATCAACAACACATTCATCAATAAGTTTGTTAATGCCATGGTCGTAATCAGAATTTTGTAACCATGTATTGTTCAGTTTCCAATAACCATTACCTTTCACAATATCATTGTGACAAATAGTTAAAAATACAGCTAAATGGTCTGATCTAGGTGCAGATATGATATCAATTTTTCTCACTGTGTGCTCAATAGCATTAGGAATAAACCAATAGTCAAGTGTGTACTTAAGGGGGTACTACACCCATCACATTTTTTTGCGGGTTTTTTGCATTTTGTGAAGAAATGAGAAAAAAAATTGGTCAAAGTGGTATGCAAAATGAAGGGGCAAATCTTCTCGTTCTATTGGTGGTATTGATAATAATGTAGCTTACATGCTTTTAGTTGTACAAGCCAAAGAGAGGTACATGATGACCCCATCACAATTTTGATCATATTTGCAATTTCAGAACTGCTGACGTGAATCCACTTTACACACTTATTTATCAGCAATGGCAGACCCTAATAGTACCAAAATATTTTTTATTTTGGAAATGCATTAATTATGCACAGCTTTGAAAACACAAATATGCATCAATTTCATGTTATCAATGAAATTAAACTTATTTTCCCCCTTCCAGTTGACAATGATATGCAAAATTTGTGTTCACAAGGCAGCACATTTGTTTCAGGTTTGATACGGTTGAAATTAAAGAACAGTCAAAACAGTCAATTTTCAGTATTAGGTGAATTTTTGCTCAGTTTTCTGAGAAAATAGAAAGCTTAGAAAACACGATAATAATGTGAATCGGTATGTTCACAATGGTAAAACCTCAATATTAAACTGTTGGACACACCCTAAAACTTCATGTGTAGTAACGGTTTCGTCACTTACCTGTAGCGGGTGTGTATTCCTTCCACTTTGAGAAAAAGATGAAAAATCCGTGTGAAACTTGGAACTGATAAAATCACTGCTCGCTTCGAAGATAAGCCGACGAAATCGACGCCATATTTTTATAATTGGTTTTGACCTTTGACTAAGGTTGCGCGATACTCGATACCGCGGATTCTCTGATACCGGTACGCGTACGATACCGTACTTTACAGACATGACAGAATAGGCCTAAAGAATTATTGAATGGAACGTATTGAAAAAAATATTAGAAAATTGAAAACAAATATAAATATTCTAATCTCTCATTCTCTATTAGCGACTTCAGGTAGCGAATAAATTGTGTGGTAGGTCTAGACTATCTCCAACTCTAGTGTGATGCAGAATCCCGGGTGCAGAATTCACTGCTTTTATTGGAGTATAAATGATCCAGATCCAGATCTCGCAGCCCGGGCTCACCGCTAGGCCTAGGCCTACATTGTACAGTGTTTTGAATAATCCAATGGATTGTCTATGGGATATGCACTCAGCAGCACATCATGGTGGGTAGGGGGCCTACTATTTTGGCGGGGCATGTAGGCCTACACGATAAAACATTTCAGGGTGTGTTTGTTATGTTATATTTATTACAATTAGGTAAAAATCCTGATTTTGAAAAATGTTACGGTGCTTTAAATAACAATTGTTTTCCTAATGTACGTATACATGTAACGTCACAAAACACTTTTCAGCTACCTACCGTATCATTCACATTTAGAAGTGTATAGAAACTAGTTTACGCTGAGGGATGATTTCATACAATTTTTAAAAAAAGGATTTTTCACACATCTGAGTTTTGGTGACCTTGAGCATTGTAAAGTGGCAATGTTCGATCCCAATCAAAGTAATTGCAAATCTTTTACAAAATATTTTCAGTACAAAAACACGGTTTAAAATATATGTTACGAAAGATTTGAAACTAGCCAATTGTAGGCCTATTGGTTTTGTTTACAATCAACACACAAATTGTGTTAATAATGTTTTAAACTTAAATTGTCAACAGAAAGAGTCAGCTGATCATCAGGTTTTATGTCTTCTTTTAATAAGAGTGGAAACAAAGGAACCCGAAAAATGTGCAAAGTTATTGACTTCGGCTAGCATCTTAAAATTAAACTCTGAGTCAAAAATAAGCTTTGTTTCATTAATTAAAAAGAAAGTTGTAAAGTTGTTGTATCTTGTTAGTAAAGTAAAGTTTGCTACTGTTTTTATTATTACCTGTGTTGCGATTCGAAATCCCACAAAGAGTAAGCAAGTTCGTTATTAAATGTGGTATGCCTCAGTACCCCCCTCCCCCCCCCACCCAACATACACATTGACTCATTTAAGGCGAGGATTCAGGGGCTGATGGGCCCACCCCCCCAAAAAAAAAGAAAGAGAAGGGGAAGAAAGGAGAAAAGAGAAGAGAAATGGAGGAAAGGAGGAGATAAACTAAATTGCACGTAATTGAGTAGGCCGACTAAATAATCGCACAGTCGGGACGATTGGAAGTAGGTCCTATATATATGCCTGCGATTATTTTAGGTATTGCTTGAAGGCGGGTCCTCGTCCTAAAAGCATGTGAAAATTACTGCGGGTCCGCCGATATGCAGGGCCCCTCACATTTTGCCACCAAAGTCAGTATTAAGACGGACTCCATACCGACTTCATCGATGCATGCTTTAGTAATTGCCAATCTCAAGTTTTGCAAATTGAGTTCGGGCCCTTTTTTCTGTTTAAAGAACATTTTCGCTCTTCTTCCAACATTTGCAAATTTAAGCCCTATGTTAACACAATTTGCGGTATAGGCTTACAGGGGAAAACTTGTCCAAGGAAGGTTTCATGGACCATCATTTAACAAATTCGCGGCTTTTTCAAACTAAAATTTTACACACTAGTACCAAAATGGTCCACCAAAACACTTCAATTTTCTTCATTTTACACTCCCCTGCGTAATCGATATAAAAGTGGCCATTTTCGCTTCTTCTTTCGCCGATTTATGTTTAAAACAATTTATAGGCCTACGACAATAGGGAAACTTGTCCAAGAAAGGCTTCATGAACCGCACATTTCACAAATATTCGGCCGCCAAACTAAAATTTTACACGTAATAGCGCCAAAATTGTCCACCAAATCGCTTCAATTAGATCTTCATTTTGCACCAGTTTCTTATTTCTGAGGGGGGAACATCCTCCCTCAGACAACCTCCTGCGTCGCGCAAGCGCGCTCCGCGGCCATTTTTTTTTATTTAATTTTATTTTTTCTAAAAATTTGGCCGCCACCCCTGACTGCTCTAGATCGACAATCGACAAAAGCTGGTATCGCCCATCCTTATGGAGAGTGACATCCGTTGACATCACAGACCAGGCGGTGATGGAAGCGATATCGCCAATTTTGAGGTCGCCATTAGATTTAACACATAATCATGAAATCGTCACAAAGAATTCTAAATTTGTTATGTGGTGTCAAAGCAAAATTATGTTACTCTAAAACCGTCGGGGTACGACAAAGTACCCCACTGCAAGTATGATAATTTTCTATTTGTAATTGCTAACCGTGTATTTTGAATGGGGCTGTCAGTGTATCTTCGCCAGCCTCGTACGTCACGTGTTGCGCTTCCTACGCCGCCTGTCACAGACGTAAAAAGTGGATCGCTAAAAAAATAAGCGTCCTTACCAACCAGTCAACTTTAAGACAAATGGGTTAAAAGACACACTTTTACAAAGTTTTTTCATAATTATTTTTATTTCACATGATCCGTGCATATATCGCCTAGCTATAAATGAAAAAATATTTTTTTAGACCAATCAAACCAATATATGGGTGTAGTACGGCCTTAACTGGAGGAGATTTTTGTGCCCAGGTGAATCTTTTTTTATCACCATTTCTTAGCCTCCAAATATCATTTAATTCATAATCATCCAACATTGTTTTAATAATATCAGAACAAGCACGATTTGGAATATTACCACCTATTTTGTCTAACAGTGGGTTCAGGACAGTGTTGAAATCACCACCCAAAATTGTGTGACCCCCTACACTGTATTTATCAATAATATTGCGCACATGCTCAAAGAATAATTTTCTATCTGGAATATCATTAGGTGCATACACATTCCACAAATTGTAATTGACATCATTAATAGAAAGTTTTATACCAAGTATTCTACCTTCATTATCAGCATAGATTTTTTCAACATCAGTTGGTAAATCAAATTTATTAGAAATACCAATCAAAATACCTTTACTATGATTTGTACCTGTACTACTATAAAAGGTACCATTGTATTCTTTTTCCCAGGTATCAATATCATTTTGACAGCAATAGACTTCCTGTAGAAAACAGACATCACATTGTTTGGTGTTCAACCAGTGAAAAATGGTCTTGCGTTTTTTCTGGTTTCGCAAACCACGAACATTAAATGTAACAAGATTAAACATGATAAATGCATAAAAATATTGAGTTCATCAGTAAGAGACAAACATACAAACATAATATTGTGAAAAACTACTGTACAGAGGAGTTTCCTGGTTCTGTGCAGGCACTTTCCTGAATTTTACTTGAACTAGGAACCCCCTTATCCTCCTGCGATAACCGTTCGCGCCTGTCTCTTTTATCCGGTTGTTTAGAGTCTGCTGATGCCGGAGACAGGTTTTTACGTTTATTTGAGGCAAGCGTTTGCGAGGCCGTAGGCCTACCGTAGTCTTTCATTGAGGATTGCCTCGTTTTATTTGATATACCGGCTGTGGTATTAGGAGGAGGGTTCTTTTTATTTACCGGTACTTTTGATTTCTTTTTACCACCTTTCTTCTTAGGTTTAGTATTTTGCTCAGACAATGATGGGAAATCATCTTCATTTTCCTCACTTACAACATCAAAGTTCAGTAGGGCCTTTACCTTGTTTAAAAGTTCTGGCGATTTACTGCTATCATGCTGCAGATAGTGGTCGATCAGCTCTTGCGCTAATGCTGAAGCTTCTGCTACTTTGTCGCCTTTACCAGCAGGTCTTGTTGCTTTTGGAGTTTGCAGGTCTTGATCTTGATCAACGGCACCGCTACATTCAAAACTCTTGTGTCCATAATTGGAACATTTGAAACATTTAGGACCCTTTGCCAGGTCTGGACATCGCTGCTTCACATGACCTACAACACCGCAATGGTAACATTTTGGCTTGGGCTTCACAGGGCACGATGATATGGTGTGACCTGTACCATGGCAATATCTGCAATTGGCCTTGGTTTGTCCATTGTAATATAGGACAACTTCTATATCAGTCAAAGATTTTGGATCCAATGGATCTGGTATCGCCATCTTTGAATATCTGGGTTGCTCTTCAAGTATCTTGCTAACAAAACAGTATCTATGTCCAGTTAACAGGTGTGCAAATTCATTGTTATCACCTTTTTCTTTACTCTTATGGCGAAAGATAGGGCTAGCGAGGGTAGCAAAAACCACCAACCCAACTTTCAACCTCAGCATCAGGAACATTCTGTGGAATGCCGTGAATACTTAGTCTTATATTGTTAGCTTTCTTGGGGTGTGCAGACTGGGCGGCAGAAAAATCTGATATTTGAAGTGATTTCTCTTTCAATTCCACACTGCCAGCAGCTAATACACGGGCTTTGGCTTGAATAGATCTGAGGTTGACAATCCAAAACGGCTGTGACAGGGTCTAATTCTGCATAAAACCGGGCAAAGTTATTTCTATAGATCTGCTGCGCATTCAAATTGCATTGTAAGTTGTATCGTAATTTCATTTGTGTCTATGCTAATTATGTTTACACAACATGAACTCACGTGTTTTCAAGCAAATTCGCCGATAATAGGTGATCAAAAGCGATCGGAATGTTACAAAAGTACAGATCGCATTCAGCTTACTTCATATGAGATGATCTTTGGAAAAATACGGCATAATTTGTCTTGGTGTTTGCGGAATGCCATGCAGTAAAATATTAATACGTTGCGGCAATTCATGATTGACAACTAACAATCGGCGTGTCCTTCGTATCCTCCACTGTCAATTTCTTATCCACTCACTAATCCTCACAAAAGCTTTGTGTTGATTACGTAATGTGTGGAGGCAAATTGCAATAAGTACAATGAAATAATGAGTAGGGCGGGCTCCGAGGCGGGTTTCTTCTTCATCTTACGTAACAGTATTGTTCTCAAAAAAAACCCGGAAGCTTGTCGTTTGGAGCTCTAGCTGAAATACAGCAAGATAATGTAAGATAGTAAATGTAAACCTGTATTTTAGCTAGAGTATCTCGAGCTATGTGCACCCGACATGTATTGCACCCCTAAAATGTCTTTAGCACTTAAGAAACCATTTTCTTCTGTATTAGCGGCGGCAAGTATAGCCGAAGCTACCTCGCATTCACTCACACGTATAAAGCGTGGTATATTGATACGCACCCATAGTTTAATGTCTTTTATCAAGTCAGCTGTGTCACTGTTCGTTGTACTTACGGTCGGCGCCATATTTAAATTGACAGTATAGCGATGACACCACACGATAAAATCCCAAAATATCTCGTAAATCCTTGACTTGGAAAAGTAAACACAATGTTCACTGAACTCTATAGATGTTCCGTTGAGTATAAATCAAGGTTTTATTAACAGATGGATTCGTTAATACGGTGAAATAATGTGATATTTAATAGCGTATATCCACAACACGTATCAACTATACAAGTGACCTCTGACCTCCTTTCTGAGGATGGATGACATATTGGTATTGCTATCTACTACCGATAGAGGCATGGATGACATACTTGTATTGCTATCTACTGCTGATAGGGGCATGGATGACATACTGGTGTTGCTATCTACTGCCGATAGAGGCATACATGACATATTAGTATTGCTATCTACTGCTGATAGAGGCATGGATGGCATAATAGTATATTGCTACCTACTGCTGATAGAGGCATGAACGACATATTAGTAATGCTATCAACTACTGATAGAGGCATGGATGACATACTGGTATCTACTGCTGAGAGAGGCATGGATGACATACTAGTATTGCTATCTACTGCTGATAGAGGCATGGATGACATACTGATGGTGTTGCTATCTACTGCCGATAGAGGCATGAATGATATATTAGTATTGTTATCTACTGCCGAATGAAGCATGGAGGACATACTGGCATTGCTATCTACTGCTGATAGAGGCATGGACGACATACTGGTATTACTATCTACTGCCGATAGAGACATGGATGACATACTAGTATTGCTATCTATTGCTGATAGAAGCATGGATGACATACTGGTGTTGCTCTCTACTGCCGATAGAGGCATGAATGACATATTAGTATTGGTATCTACTGCCGATAGAAGCATTGAGGACATACTGGTAATGTTATCTACTGCTGAAAGAGGCATGGACGACATACTGGTAATGCTATCTACTGCTGATAGAGGCGTGGATGACATACTAATATTGCTATCTACTGCTGATAGAGGCATGGATGACATACTAGTATTGCTATCTACTGCTGATAGAGGTGTGGATGACATACTAGTATTGTTATCTACTGCTGATAGAGGCATGGATGACGCACTGCTATCTACTGCTGATAGAGGCATGGATGACATACTAGTATTGCTATTGCTATCTACTGCTGATAGAGGCATGTATGACATACTAGTATTGCTATCTACTGCTGATAGAGGCATGTATGACATACTGGTGTTGCTATCTACTGCTGATAGAGGCATGGATGACATACTGGTATTGATATCTACTGCTGATAGAGGCATGGATGACATACTGGTATTGATATCTACTGCTCATAGAGGCATGAATGACATACACTCTTATAACAAACTTTTCAAAATGAATAGATCCCTCTTCACTAGTATTGCTATCTACTGCTTATAGAGGCATGGATGACATACTGGTGTTGCTATCTACAGCTAATAGAGGCATGGATGGCATACTAGTATTGCTATCTACTGCTGATAGAGGCATGGATGACATACTAGTAGGCCTATTGCTATCTACAGCTGATAGAGGCATGTATGACATACTAGTATTGCTATCTACTGCTGATAGAGGCATGGATGACATACTAGTAGGCCTATTGCTATCTACTGCTGATAGAGGCATGGATGACATACTAGTATTGCTATCTACTGCTGATAGAGGTATGGATGACATACTAGTATTGCTATCTACTGCTGATAGAGGCATGGATGACATACTAGTATTGCTATCTACTGCTGATAGAGGTATGGATGACATACTAGTATTGCTATCTACTGCTGATAGAGGCATATGGATGACATACTGGTATTGCTATCTACAGCTAATAGAGACATGGATGGCATACTAGTATTGCTATCTACTGCTGATAGAGGCATGGATGACATACTAGTATTGTTATCTACTGCTGATAGAGGCATGGATGACATACTGGTGTTGCTATCTACTGCTGATAGAGGCATGGATGACATACTAGTATTGCTATCTACTGCTGATAGAGGCATGGATGACATACTGGTGTTGCTATCTACTGCTGATAGAGGCATGGATGACATACTAGTATTGCTATCTACTGCTGATAGAGGCATGGATGACATACTAGTATTGCTATCTACTGCTGATAGAGGTATGGATGACATACTGGTGTTGCTATCTACTGCTGATAGAGGCATGGATGACATACTGGTATTGCTATCTACTGCTGATGGAGGCATGGATGACATACTGGTGTTGCTATCTACTGCTGATAGAGGCATGGGTGACATTCTAGTATTGCTATCTACTGCTGATAGAGGCATGGATGACATACTAGTATTGCTATCTACTGCTGATAGAGGTATGGATGGCATACTTGTGTTGCTATCTACTGCTGATAGAGGCATGGATGACATACTGGTATTGCTATCTACTGCTGATAGAGGCATGGATGACATACTGGTATTGCTATCTACTGCTGATAGAGGTATGGATGACATACTAGTATTGCTATCTACTGCTGATAGAGGCATGGATGACATACTGGTATTGCTATCTACTGCTGATAGAGGCATGGATGACATACTGGTGTTGCTATCTACTGCTGATAGAGGCATGGATGACATACTAGTATTGCTATCTACTGCTGATAGAGGTATGGATGACATACTAGTATTGCTATCTACTGCTGATAGAGGCATGGATGACATACTGGTATTACTATCTACTGCCGATAGAGGCATGATTGACATTAGTATTGCTATCTACAGCTGATAGAGGCATGATTGACATATTAGTATTGCTATCTACTGCTGATAGAGGCATGGATGACATACTGGTATTGCTATCTACTGCTGATAGAGGCATGGATGGCATACTGGTATTACTATCTACGGCCGATAGAGGCATGATTGACATATTAGTATTGCTATCTACTGCTGATAGAGGCATGGATGACATACTGGTGTTGCTATCTACTGCTGATAGAGGCATGGATGGCATACTGGTATTACTATCTACTGCCGATAGAGGCATGATTGACATATTAGTATTGCTATCTACTGCTGATAGAGGCATGGATGACATACTGGTGTTGCTATCTACAGCTGATAGAGGCATGATTGACATATTAGTATTGCTATCTACAGCTGATAGAGGCATGATTGACATATTAGTATTGCTATCTACTGCTGATAGAGGCATGGATGACATACCGGTACTGGTATTGCTATCTACTGCTGATAGAGGCATGGATGACATACTGGTATTGCTATCTACTGCTAATAGAGGCATGGATGGCATACTGGTATTACTATCTACTGCCGATAGAGGCATGATTGACATATTAGTATTGCTATCTACTGCTGATAGAGGCATGGATGACATACCGGTACTGGTATTGCTATCTACTGCTGATAGAGGCATGGATGACATATTAGTGTTGCTATCTACAGCTGATAGAGGCATGATTGACATATTAGTATTGCTATCTACAGCTGATAGAGGCATGATTGACATATTAGTATTGCTATCTACTGCTGATAGAGGCATGGATGACATACCGGTACTGGTATTGCTATCTACTGCTGATAGAGGCATGGATGACATACCGGTACTGGTATTGCTATCTACTGCTGATAGAGGCATGGATGACATACCGGTACTGGTACTGCTATCTACTGCTGATAGAGGCATGGATGACATACCGGTACTGGTACTGCTATCTACTGCTGATAGAGGCATGGATGACATACTAGTATTGTTATCTACTGCTGATAGAGGCATGGATGACATACTGGTGTTGCTATCTACTGCTGATAGAGGCATGGATGACATACTAGTATTGCTATCTACTGCTGATAGAGGCATGGATGACATACTGGTGTTGCTATCTACTGCTGATAGAAGCATGGATGACATACTAGTATTGCTATCTACTGCTGATAGAGGCATGGATGACATACTAGTATTGCTATCTACTGCTGATAGAGGTATGGATGACATACTGGTGTTGCTATCTACTGCTGATAGAGGCATGGATGACATACTGGTATTGCTATCTACTGCTGATAGAGGCATGGATGACATACTGGTGTTGCTATCTACTGCTGATAGAGGCATGGATGACATACTGGTATTGATATCTACTGCTGATAGAGGCATGGATGACATACTGGTATTGATATCTACTGCTCATAGAGGCATGAATGACATACACTCTTATAACAAACTTTTCAAAATGAATAGATCCCTCTTCACTAGTATTGCTATCTACTGCTTATAGAGGCATGGATGACATACTGGTGTTGCTATCTACAGCTAATAGAGGCATGGATGGCATACTAGTATTGCTATCTACTGCTGATAGAGGCATGGATGACATACTAGTAGGCCTATTGCTATCTACTGCTGATAGAGGCATGGATGACATACTAGTATTGCTATCTACTGCTGATAGAGGTATGGATGACATACTAGTATTGCTATCTACTGCTGATAGAGGCATGGATGACATACTAGTATTGCTATCTACTGCTGATAGAGGTATGGATGACATACTAGTATTGCTATCTACTGCTGATAGAGGCATGGATGACATACTGGTATTGCTATCTACAGCTAATAGAGACATGGATGGCATACTAGTATTGCTATCTACTGCTGATAGAGGCATGGATGACATACTAGTATTGTTATCTACTGCTGATAGAGGCATGGATGACATACTGGTGTTGCTATCTACTGCTGATAGAGGCATGGATGACATACTAGTATTGCTATCTACTGCTGATAGAGGCATGGATGACATACTGGTGTTGCTATCTACTGCTGATAGAGGCATGGATGACATACTAGTATTGCTATCTACTGCTGATAGAGGCATGGATGACATACTAGTATTGCTATCTACTGCTGATAGAGGTATGGATGACATACTGGTGTTGCTATCTACTGCTGATAGAGGCATGGATGACATACTGGTATTGCTATCTACTGCTGATAGAGGCATGGATGACATACTGGTGTTGCTATCTACTGCTGATAGAGGCATGGGTGACATTCTAGTATTGCTATCTACTGCTGATAGAGGCATGGATGACATACTAGTATTGCTATCTACTGCTGATAGAGGTATGGATGACATACTTGTGTTGCTATCTACTGCTGATAGAGGCATGGATGACATACTGGTATTGCTATCTACTGCTGATAGAGGCATGGATGACATACTGGTATTGCTATCTACTGCTGATAGAGGTATGGATGACATACTGGTATTGCTATCTACTGCTGATAGAGGCATGGATGACATACTGGTGTTGCTATCTACTGCTGATAGAGGCATGGATGACATACTAGTATTGCTATCTACTGCTGATAGAGGTATGGATGACATACTAGTATTGCTATCTACTGCTGATAGAGGTATGGATGACATACTGGTATTGCTATCTACTGCTGATAGAGGCATGGATGACATACCGGTACTGGTATTGCTATCTACTGCTGATAGAGGCATGGATGACATACTGGTATTACTATCTACTGCCGATAGAGGCATGATTGACATTAGTATTGCTATCTACAGCTGATAGAGGCATGATTGACATTATTAGTATTGCTATCTACTGCTGATAGAGGCATGGATGACATACTGGTATTACTATCTACTGCCGATAGAGGCATGATTGACATATTAGTATTGCTATCTACTGCTGATAGAGGCATGGATGACATACTGGTGTTGCTATCTACAGCTGATAGAGGCATGGATGACATATTAGTATTGGTATCTACTGCTGATAGGGGCATGGATGACATATTAGTGTTGCTATCTACAGCTGATAGAGGCATGATTGACATATTAGTATTGCTATCTACAGCTGATAGAGGCATGATTGACATATTAGTATTGCTATCTACTGCTGATAGAGGCATGGATGACATACTGGTGTTGCTATCTACTGCTGATAGAGGCATGGATGACATACTAGTATTGCTATCTACTGCTGATAGAGGCATGGATGACATACTAGTATTTGCTATCTACTGCTGATAGAGGTATGGATGACATACTGGTGTTGCTATCTACTGCTGATAGAGGCATGGATGACATACTGGTATTGCTATCTACTGCTGATGGAGGCATGGATGACATACTGGTGTTGCTATCTACTGCTGATAGAGGCATGGGTGACATTCTAGTATTGCTATCTACTGCTGATAGAGGCATGGATGACATACTAGTATTGCTATCTACTGCTGATAGAGGTATGGATGGCATACTTGTGTTGCTATCTACTGCTGATAGAGGCATGGATGACATACTGGTATTGCTATCTACTGCTGATAGAGGCATGGATGACATACTGGTATTGCTATCTACTGCTGATAGAGGTATGGATGACATACTAGTATTGCTATCTACTGCTGATAGAGGCATGGATGACATACTGGTATTGCTATCTACTGCTGATAGAGGCATGGATGACATACTGGTGTTGCTATCTACTGCTGATAGAGGCATGGATGACATACTAGTATTGCTATCTACTGCTGATAGAGGTATGGATGACATACTAGTATTGCTATCTACTGCTGATAGAGGCATGGATGACATACTGGTATTACTATCTACTGCCGATAGAGGCATGATTGACATTAGTATTGCTATCTACAGCTGATAGAGGCATGATTGACATATTAGTATTGCTATCTACTGCTGATAGAGGCATGGATGACATACTGGTATTGCTATCTACTGCTGATAGAGGCATGGATGGCATACTGGTATTACTATCTACGGCCGATAGAGGCATGATTGACATATTAGTATTGCTATCTACTGCTGATAGAGGCATGGATGACATACTGGTGTTGCTATCTACTGCTGATAGAGGCATGGATGGCATACTGGTATTACTATCTACTGCCGATAGAGGCATGATTGACATATTAGTATTGCTATCTACTGCTGATAGAGGCATGGATGACATACTGGTGTTGCTATCTACAGCTGATAGAGGCATGATTGACATATTAGTATTGCTATCTACAGCTGATAGAGGCATGATTGACATATTAGTATTGCTATCTACTGCTGATAGAGGCATGGATGACATACCGGTACTGGTATTGCTATCTACTGCTGATAGAGGCATGGATGACATACTGGTATTGCTATCTACTGCTAATAGAGGCATGGATGGCATACTGGTATTACTATCTACTGCCGATAGAGGCATGATTGACATATTAGTATTGCTATCTACTGCTGATAGAGGCATGGATGACATACCGGTACTGGTATTGCTATCTACTGCTGATAGAGGCATGGATGACATATTAGTGTTGCTATCTACAGCTGATAGAGGCATGATTGACATATTAGTATTGCTATCTACAGCTGATAGAGGCATGATTGACATATTAGTATTGCTATCTACTGCTGATAGAGGCATGGATGACATACCGGTACTGGTATTGCTATCTACTGCTGATAGAGGCATGGATGACATACCGGTACTGGTATTGCTATCTACTGCTGATAGAGGCATGGATGACATACCGGTACTGGTACTGCTATCTACTGCTGATAGAGGCATGGATGACATACCGGTACTGGTACTGCTATCTACTGCTGATAGAGGCATGGATGACATACTAGTATTGTTATCTACTGCTGATAGAGGCATGGATGACATACTGGTGTTGCTATCTACTGCTGATAGAGGCATGGATGACATACTAGTATTGCTATCTACTGCTGATAGAGGCATGGATGACATACTGGTGTTGCTATCTACTGCTGATAGAAGCATGGATGACATACTAGTATTGCTATCTACTGCTGATAGAGGCATGGATGACATACTAGTATTGCTATCTACTGCTGATAGAGGTATGGATGACATACTGGTGTTGCTATCTACTGCTGATAGAGGCATGGATGACATACTGGTATTGCTATCTACTGCTGATAGAGGCATGGATGACATACTGGTGTTGCTATCTACTGCTGATAGAGGCATGGATGACATACTGGTATTGATATCTACTGCTGATAGAGGCATGGATGACATACTGGTATTGATATCTACTGCTCATAGAGGCATGAATGACATACACTCTTATAACAAACTTTTCAAAATGAATAGATCCCTCTTCACTAGTATTGCTATCTACTGCTTATAGAGGCATGGATGACATACTGGTGTTGCTATCTACAGCTAATAGAGGCATGGATGGCATACTAGTATTGCTATCTACTGCTGATAGAGGCATGGATGACATACTAGTAGGCCTATTGCTATCTACTGCTGATAGAGGCATGGATGACATACTAGTATTGCTATCTACTGCTGATAGAGGTATGGATGACATACTAGTATTGCTATCTACTGCTGATAGAGGCATGGATGACATACTAGTATTGCTATCTACTGCTGATAGAGGTATGGATGACATACTAGTATTGCTATCTACTGCTGATAGAGGCATGGATGACATACTGGTATTGCTATCTACAGCTAATAGAGACATGGATGGCATACTAGTATTGCTATCTACTGCTGATAGAGGCATGGATGACATACTAGTATTGTTATCTACTGCTGATAGAGGCATGGATGACATACTGGTGTTGCTATCTACTGCTGATAGAGGCATGGATGACATACTAGTATTGCTATCTACTGCTGATAGAGGCATGGATGACATACTGGTGTTGCTATCTACTGCTGATAGAGGCATGGATGACATACTAGTATTGCTATCTACTGCTGATAGAGGCATGGATGACATACTAGTATTGCTATCTACTGCTGATAGAGGTATGGATGACATACTGGTGTTGCTATCTACTGCTGATAGAGGCATGGATGACATACTGGTATTGCTATCTACTGCTGATAGAGGCATGGATGACATACTGGTGTTGCTATCTACTGCTGATAGAGGCATGGGTGACATTCTAGTATTGCTATCTACTGCTGATAGAGGCATGGATGACATACTAGTATTGCTATCTACTGCTGATAGAGGTATGGATGACATACTTGTGTTGCTATCTACTGCTGATAGAGGCATGGATGACATACTGGTATTGCTATCTACTGCTGATAGAGGCATGGATGACATACTGGTATTGCTATCTACTGCTGATAGAGGTATGGATGACATACTGGTATTGCTATCTACTGCTGATAGAGGCATGGATGACATACTGGTGTTGCTATCTACTGCTGATAGAGGCATGGATGACATACTAGTATTGCTATCTACTGCTGATAGAGGTATGGATGACATACTAGTATTGCTATCTACTGCTGATAGAGGTATGGATGACATACTGGTATTGCTATCTACTGCTGATAGAGGCATGGATGACATACCGGTACTGGTATTGCTATCTACTGCTGATAGAGGCATGGATGACATACTGGTATTACTATCTACTGCCGATAGAGGCATGATTGACATTAGTATTGCTATCTACAGCTGATAGAGGCATGATTGACATTATTAGTATTGCTATCTACTGCTGATAGAGGCATGGATGACATACTGGTATTACTATCTACTGCCGATAGAGGCATGATTGACATATTAGTATTGCTATCTACTGCTGATAGAGGCATGGATGACATACTGGTGTTGCTATCTACAGCTGATAGAGGCATGGATGACATATTAGTATTGGTATCTACTGCTGATAGAGGCATGGATGACATATTAGTGTTGCTATCTACAGCTGATAGAGGCATGATTGACATATTAGTATTGCTATCTACAGCTGATAGAGGCATGATTGACATATTAGTATTGCTATCTACTGCTGATAGAGGCATGGATGACATACTGGTATTGCTATCT